>NW_017306718.1:695596-708956 GCF_000935625.1 Nanorana parkeri | reverse complement strand
GTGTGATCTGCTCCCACGCCCCCCCCCCTGTCTTAGGAGGGGGGCCCAAGATAAAATCTTGCACCAGGGCCCTTTGGTTATTAGGTTTGCCACTGGGGTGGCTGTAGAACTTTAGATTACTTGTATATGAAAGCCAACAGCTGAAAAACAATATCATGATCACAGATGCTGCAGTAGCTGTGACATTGGTATAACCACTTTAATACCGAATGTTTATGTACGTCGGTACTAAAGTATTTTAGGTTTACATTCACTTTAAATACATTTCTTTGAAACTAAATTAAATGGAAAAATGTTTTAAAAATAAACATGAATTTATTTTACAAAGCAGTTTTATATGATTAAAAGGACATTCTAATGTATTCTATTTCTGGTGAAACAGAAAGGCCTATTCACTGCAGATGATCAACTCATTCATAATGCAGCACTACACACAGCCTACTATAAATCTTGGCAAAGGTGAAATATTTATTTAAATGACTACAGCATTACAGGCAGACTGGGCACACTGATTGCTTTCAGCATCAGATAACGGTGCCAAAGTCGGAGAATAGAAATAGTAAAACACAACCTTGTATTTGTTGCTACCCGGTTTTTAAAGAAGAACTCCGGGTAAAACTTTTATTAGCCCTTGCAGTGGGGCTAATCATTTTTTTTATTTAAAATTTAACTAATGGCTTCTATACAACAGTCTAAAAAGTACCAAATCCTGTTATTATGCAATGCACAAACCTCATGAAGTAAACAAAAAAACTTCCTTTACCTTTCTTGAGTGAAACTATTGCTACTTTTTTTGTGTCTCACATCCTCCCTCTACTACACAGCAGCTCACAGTGGGGAGGTTTTAACAACAGAAGCAGTGCTGTCAATCCAGACAGCAGTGTTCAGGACTAGGAGTGACAAAGTGCTGAGGGACAAAGCCCACATAAGAGTGGCGAAGCTGCTCTGAATTCAGGAGCAGTGCAGCATTGTTGCCGCACCATCATAGGGAGCTGCTTGCAATGAACTATACTCGTGGAAACAGCAGGTATTTTGTGGGAATTTGCAAGCTAAGAGAAAACACTGATTCACTGTGTGTGATTGTACGCAGCAGCCTGTTCTTCTCTATGGGAGTACGCCGCCGTACGCTCAATCGAACTGCACATCCGTGCGGGTGTACATACTCGGGCGCAGAGAGGATCCATCCTGTCTGCGTACGAGTACGGACACCCGCACACGCATGGATGTGCAGCTCGGATGAGCGTACGGCTGTGTACTCCCATAGAGAAGAGCAGGCTGCCGCATACAATCAATAAGTACTATCCTTGTCGGACTCCTTACCGATATGTCCCTTGTAGTGGGGGGTGCTCGCAGTGACTGCGGATGGCGCTGCGAATGTCAGCAACATTGTAGAAATGTCACCAGCACACCAGTCCTTTTAAAATAGCAAAAGCTTCATTTATTGAAGTTTTTTGTCATATGACCAAACAAGCGCTTTCGGGACCACACAGGGTCCCTTCATCAGGCTTTAGCATTGACCAATTCATCTTTTGCCATCTTAAAAGGACTGGTGTGCTGGTGACATTTCTACAATTTTGCTGCATACAATCACAAACAGCACCTGTCCTTCTCAGGAACGGCCCGATACGGCCGTGCACGCCGCAATGATCTGTACAGGCCGACACTTAGCTGTGTGAATGAGGCCTTAGTGTAATCTGTGGTTATCCTCTATGTCTTACCCTCTTTGTAGCAAATCAAATTAATATTCATATGGTTTCAAACTGCCTTCTACGGCTATAGTAGAAAACATTTCAAGGGAACCTGTCACTCTGGAAATATCAAAGTTTGGACAAAAATAATATGGAATATAATATTCTTGATCTGTTTTGAAGTAGTGGTTCAGTTAGTTCTTAAAAGCCACATTTTAAGAATCTATCACTATCACTGTGACAGATTCAAAAATAATTACCGCCAGTGTACAGATGAGAAAACTGGCGGTAATTAAGACCAAATCTGAGCTGTCGTACAGTGTCTGTATTTGCTGGAAAGCTTTCACGAATGTTCATTGGGTGCTAGGACACTGGGTCGCCGGCATCCTAACAACCAATTATGCATCCCTGGCTCTACTCAGCTGCCAGCTGAAAGATTCCACAGCAGGAAGGTAGACCTGTCCTTGGGACAGAATATTTTGATAATCTAGGTGAGCCATCAGGGTGTCTGCTGGGAGTTTGATTAGATCTGAGTATCACATCTATCTGGGCCAATTCAGTGAAATTATAATCATTGGTATTCCTTCCATCTTGATCCTGGGAGCAGATGAAGAAGTATCTTGTAGACAAGGAGAAAAGGCTTAGATCAGTTTGTGGTTGACTGTGGAAGACTTAAGGTCCACATCTGGCATCCCCCATCTGGGACAAAGATATTGAAATAGCTGTGGGTAAATAGACTATTTCGTTGGGTCAAGGTGTTGCCAGATGAGAAAGGGTCAACAATAGTGATCAGGTAGAGAAACATGGCAAACTGATTCTTGTCCGAAGATTGGTGGTGTTTGCAGAGGTTGCAGCACGCTTTCAGACAAATTATCAGTTCCCTATCTGGTCATCCAATGTTTACGGGTACCTCCAGGCTACCACAGTGATAGCTGCAGTATGGCATAACATAGGTACAGGTAGGGGTTTAATATACTCGCTTTATGGATTACATAATATCATATACTTAGTTTATAAATATGAGTTTATATGACAGCAAATGTCTGATATATTGCTTATGATTCTAATAATTTCACATCTTTTGAATTAACGTATTCCTTATGTAGCACCAGATACTTGTATATAATCAACAACCAATGCTTTCATCTTGAAAGTTATTCATTTCACTTACAGCGTTTGATTTGCAGAGTTGCTGTGTTAGTGGTATTTTTAGCAAGGCTTAATTTTGGAACATAGAATAATGTATTATGTAGGAGTGATACAGCAGAAGAATAGACAGAACAGTAATCCAACACACAAAAGCCCATAATACTTCCAGCAGAGCTTATAATGATATTATACAATGCTTAACTATGTCTGCACATAGGCCGTGCCAACTAGGCGACACTTACCTTGTAACCTTTGCATCACATTAGCAATGTCCCTTGTGTTTCTGTTCAGCAGCCGGGAGGTAGCCATGATGCCTCTGCTGGGATCCTTTACTAAAGGTATGTTCAAACCAACTTTTGCTGTAAAGATGTTACAAAATATCTTGAGCTGTTCCACTGAAGCATCATCTATCTTCTATCCCCACACGGCAGCTGATGCCTGAGTCATTGATGTCTGGCACCCAAACAAAAGCAGACCTGTCACGACTCCGGTGCTGATTTTAATTCTTATGGGTCCTGTCCTTCTTACCAAGGGCTTAAGCTGCATGAAAAGACAGAGAGGCAGGATTTAGAAGGGACTAGCATGGTTTCTTGCAACACTAAAACCTGTAATCTCATTAACAATTCTGACAAAGATTGACAGAGCAGAATACATGGTGTGAATCGTGCCAAGGAAACAATTATTGTTGTAAGTGAATTCGCTGTAGCAGTGGTCTGTTGAGCTAAATGTCTGGAAAAAATTGAGACCAATTGAGACAACTGTGTGCTCTATCAATCAATATATTGCATATCAATCCTTAATCCTCTGTAGGATAAACAAAGATGCTTTCTTTATCCTGCATAAACCACACATGGCTATGTTTGCACTAAATAAGGACAGTATAAGGGACATTTACAGTGGATAATAAACAAAAACAGTATGTTAAATGTCTTGAAGTCTTTTAAAAATAACCAAGAACCTCATGAAAACCTTAAAAACACTTGGAATATTGATTTTCATATCAGGCAACAAATTAATCAAATCAGAAATTTTACTAAATGTACTATAATTTCAGTGTAACCCCCATCACCTACAGTGGAGTGGCACTAGAAATTTAGCTTTGCTAGCACTGTAATCAGTCTAGCTGATAGTTGGTTATTATCCGATTAATTACAGGTGATCTGCTATTGAGTGCATTTACTTAAGAGAGGTGTAACCCTGCTACAGAGTGGGGCAACCAATAGGGGAACATCAGAAGTGTTTATGTCTCACCAGCCAATCACTAGGAATTTCATGGCTTGGGGACTGCATAAATACTCAGGGATTGCCATGTGCTCAGTACAAGACTGATGGGAGTTTATGGAAAGTTCTATTGAAGACTGTGGATAACAATCTAATATCTGAATCCAAAAGGATAAGACATCTGGGCAATGCCACCATATGCAGATTAGAGATGCAATACATTGAGAAACCTCTAAACAAACTGGGTTAAGTGAAAAAAACATGTGTAATTTGTATGGGACCATATAAAGGATGAAATGGTGGTTCAGTCAGGGTAACTTGGTGCCTCTCTTTGCTGAGGGTAATACAACACTGGTGTCAACAGTAAAATTGATATCCAAGGTCCTCTTCCAGGATGATATATTTTGAATTATTCAGAGATTGTTTGAAACTTGAGTATAGACTGGATATAATGCTTCCACTATGGGGACTGTTTTTGAAAAAATACACTCCAGCAACAAGACAGAAAACAGACCATTTTTTTTGGAGGTTAAAGACCCCAAAAAGTGGGTATGTTTCTGGACCCAATCTCGCTTATAGATTGATGGCCTTCCTCTAGCAAGCTGTGCAAATTAAGCGAGCTCACTTTTTGAAGAAAGGAAGGAAATCCTGATTATCAAGGTTCAAGTAGTATTGTACATTTGGGAAGTAATGATGAGGTTGCATAAAAGAGATTTGTTTGGATGCACTTGAATATGACCTGAACTGTATGATGAAAGGTAAAATCTAACAGGACACGGTTGTATCCAGACTAGAGTATACCAGGGATTGCAGGTGGTAGCACATGAATACAATGGGAAGTGAGAGGAAATTAAGGCAAATGCTTTTTTTTTAACCTGATTGTACAATCTCTTTTAGATCTACATCAACTGTACTGCAGTCTGCCTAATCTGATGCAATGGGTTTGATTTACGGACAGCCTGGATGTTTACTATGGCAAAGGAATTTTCCGTTGGCTTAATGAATGTGGTAAAAATTCACTTTGCAAAAAATGCCCAATCACAAGCAGGGGAAAAAATTGTATTTTTGCTTGCACATGACTGGATGATGGGAGTAACCAGAACTTCATATATCTTATTCACTAAGCTAAGGGTAAATTTCCTTGCAGAGTGAAAATTTCTATGCAAAGTACACACCCTATTTGCCTTTAGTAAATCCACCCTAATAAATGGATTGTTTAGGTTTGTCCTCATATTGCATAGTTTTGATAAACCTAAACTAGATTGTACTAGAAGTGTATAGCCAGCTTTAGACGACAATGTTTCCTCCAGAACAGTGTTTCCATTGGAAGATTTCCCTTCTATCCCTGTTCTGGTTGCCATCGCTTTCAGTTCCATTGACAGTGGTTAATACCCCCCCCCTCCCAGCAGGAACAGAAATAAAACCAGACAGAGGTACTAACCACACGCTACCCCATCCAAATGAAATGGCTTTAGACAGACTTTAATGCCTTTAGGGATCTTGTTTTATGTGAGATTATTCATTATTACTTAGTAAGACACTGACCTGGAGTAGGCATGAGCATATCTGCAATATGCAGATGTATGTTCTAGGTTGTAGTGTAGTAGATTCCGTTATGTAGTGAATTAAATGATGACAACCAAGGAATCTGTACCTCCCAAAAGAAATCAGCAATGGCAGCATATTTATGTATATCCAGACATATTATTTTCAACATTCTGTTTTGCTGGAAGAGGACCTTTTCACTTTCCCTTGGTTGCTTACAAATAACTTATTTCATTTTAAATTGTCCTTATGCTCAATTTGGCTAAGAGTGAATATTTCTCTTCTGTACAGAGGTGAAATTAAAATGTAAACAAGCACAGACTACAGATGCAGAAACAAAATAAATCAATGGAATGCCAACATCAAGTGGGGAAGCTGCTTGTTACTGCACTAATGACATTTTTTCAAGTACAAGTACTGAAATCACCAGCACTCAGTAGAATAATCCAACATGTCCATTTATTGGACATAAACGTCACACAATCACAAGAGCCAACGCTTCGAGACCGCGCAGGGTCTCTTCATCAGGGCATAAAGAGTGATTTGTATTGTTTTAGAAAAACTGTCGCTTGACAATAAACAAAAATGTATCAGTACTTGTATCTGTGAGTATTTGGACAAGTATCAGTCTCTTTATGCCCTGATGAAGAGACCCTGCGCGGTCTCGAAGCGTTGGCTCTTGTGATTGTGTGACGTTTATGTCCAATAAATGGACATGTTGGATTATTCTACTGAGTGCTGGTGATTTCTCTTCTTACATTGTGTCTGCACGGTGCCATCCGTGTTCATCACTACAAGCACCATCGTTTATATAGGCCTGGATTGCTGCAAGGTGTGCAGAGGATTTCCCCATCCATCTAAAACAATGCAGACTAATGATTTCAGGACAGTGGTGGAGGGCCAGAGCTAGGTCCCAGCTGCAACTTCTGTGACCCTGATAGTTCTCGTGAAAATGCCAAGTATCGGCACTGGTATCTGAACATCCCTAGTTGGAAACTGTCTATGAATGGTAAGGGCCTGATTTGCTGAAGTGTGACATGCAGTGAATCCTCTACTCACTTTACACTTTAATGAATTTGGCCCCAAGCAACTGCAAAGTGGAGTCTGATGCATTTGGTATTCTTTCTACAAACTATAGGTTTGTTATATATGTGTCAATATATCTTAAGAAACTATCACTTAAATAGATATTACAAAGGTTTTCAATCTTCCATCAGCAACTTCAGTAACAATGGTTTGATCTATCACTCCTGGTGACAGTTGTTAGTGTAAAGTGCCAGGACTAACACAATTACATCCGTTACTTGCAGTTGTCATTGTGTGAAAGTCACCTGTGTAAAAAAGCCCTTGGCAAAATGTAACAAACTCACATAGATACAATTAGACGGTGACCGCTGTGTATTTAGAAGACTAATCAGTGAGGACAGGCCCTGAGATGTACTTACTCTGCTCTACCTGCAGATGAGGCACATAGTAGTAAATGTGCTGAGATACAGTATATTTGTAGCAATAAATTCTGAGTTCAGTTGGTAATATTCATGAAACACAAACTAATTCTTAACTAAAGATATACCTAATGTGTTGGATAAACCATCACTGGAAATAATGTGCACATCCAAGATAAAGGTCAAGCGTCTCTGCTTGTAAACTTTAGATGCAATTCTGAAGACATAGTGGGTTATTCACTAAGCTGCCAAAGGCAGCCGTGTGAATAACCGACCCAAAGTGAAGTGAGCCGAATGCTGTTCGGCTATTCACTTCAGGCTTGTACAGCTGATTTCAGGCGTACATCGGCAGAAATCAGCCGTACATCGGCTTGCTTTAGCTGGGCTTGCCCAGCGGCATTCGGCTCACCTATTCTGCTCGGTACTGAGTGTCACTCGGTACTCAGTGACAGCTAGTTCCGCCCAACTGTTTTCTATTGGCCGGGACCAGCTGTCATTACAATGAGAGCTTGGCGGAGTCGGCAGTGATATCAAAGCCGGCTCCGCTAAGCTCTCATTGTAATGACAGATCAGCATCCCCTGGTTACTGTGGCTGCCCGCAGCGGCTCCACCCACAGTTTCCACACCGGGGTTATGTTGGTGCCACTACTACTTTTTTACGGAAAACAGCAAAAAACATGCAAAAGAAATCAACACACATAAAAGGAATGCAAATAAATAAAAATACTAGGGATGCACTGATACTAGTATTAGTGCCGTTGCCGAGTATTTGCTCTGATGCCTAGCCAGATACTTGAGCTTCCGATATCAGGAAGCCAGGCAGCGAGTCATTACACGCTGCCCGGCTAACTGATTGGCTAGGAAGCTGTCTCCATGCTCCCTTATTACTTGTGATGAGGGAGCATGGAGCCGGCCAATCAGGAAGCCAGGCAGTGTGTCAATACATGCCCCCCCTGGCTTTCTGATTGGCCAGAAAGCTGGCTTCATGCTCCCTCATCACCTGGTGATGAGGGAGCTTGGAGCCGGCTTCCCGCCAATCACCAATGTGTACGCATTGCCCGACTTCCTGATTGGCCAGCTTATCGACCAATCGGGAAGCTGGGCAACACACCATTACATGGTGCCTGGCATCCTGATTGGCCAGAAAGCCGGCTCCATGCTTCCTCATCACCTGGTGATGAGGGAGCATGGAGACGGCTTCCCTGCTGATCGAGAAGCCGGGTGGCGAGTGTTTACGTGCTGCCCGGCTTCCTGGCTAATCAGGAAGCCAGGTGGCGAGTCATTGTACGCTGCCTGGCTTCCTTAATGGGACCTCCGGTATCAGTATTCGGAATCAGCGAATACCCGGAAAAAAAATATTGGTACTCGATACCGAAAAAACGGTATCTGCGCATCCCTAAAAAATACAACCCCCCAATAAAAACAAGTTTAGTCTAAGTAGCTTAGTGAGCCAGCTCAATAAGAGTTACCGATTCAGCTAAATTAGTAATTTCGTGGTAAAATTAAGTTTGCCCAAATCACTCCGCCACCTTTGTTCAAACTTTGAGTGTTTTCATAAGGAGATCAGAAAAATATTTCTTATCTCAGGCTTTATACTTTTTGCATCCTTTGTTCTTCTATATATCTATCTGGGTATAAAAAAGGAACACTCACAGCTTGTTTTTATTCAAATTGCAGTGTAAGAATACAGGCTTTAAAAACGCTCAGCTTACATTAATTGCACATGCATCACCTATGGATTAGGTTCTCATGGCCATCATCTACCCTGAATGGCAGACTCAAAACCAGGGCACAGGATATGAAAAATCCCCATAAATATACATTCTTTTATATGCCAGTCACTGTAAAAAGAAAACCATAGCTAAATATAAAGAACAACATAGGGCAAGTGATTTCCAATAGACAAGCACTTGGCTGTACTCCTATTCCTAATGTACCATGGATTCTAGAAATATCTTATTAAGGATCTTTATTATGGGGGATGATTTATTATTATGTAATGGCACAAACTGCACCAGCCACATAAAATCAATGCAGTGTGGCTGTTCTTTTAGCCAAGGTTGCATTCAAGTTTATTTTGACTAATGAAGCTGATAATACCACCTAAAACCGAAAGGGCACCCACTATTTCTCATATATTTTATAGAATCTAATGATAATTTCCCCACAGTAGTGCATATCTCAGTCCCTGACACAAAACACAGGTATCATTCTCTTGTAGCTGGACTCCATAATTGTTTATTCCACAGTATAGTGCCTTGTGGGGTTAATGGGGCACATAGAAAACAATTGTTTTCTACGTGCCCCAGAAGTAACTGGCTTTGCTTAAAAATGCCAGTCACCACATATATTGTGAACGAGCCTTTAGTCCTAATTGATAAATATGTAAAATGTTGCAAGTTACAGTAGTAGTGTAATTTAAAGCAGAACTCTAGGGTGTGCAAATATTAACTCTTGCAGTGGGGCTACCCCTGCACTGCAAGGGTTAACTGCTCCTTTAAGTCTAGGGGATGGATAATGGTGCCCATACACTTTTGTCTTGCGATGGTCGTAAGCTTATTAAAAGCTCGTACGATCTGCTCATCTTGGACAGGCAGATCGTACTTGCAATCATCGAAAGTCCGCCCCGCTGAGGGGCGGGCTTCCGATGACCGCAATGCAGAATTCAGAACGGGCAATGCAGAACGGCAGTGTGCGCGTGCGCACACCGGCCCGTTCCGCAGCTGTCGAACGAGCAAGCTAGAAACCCACCGACAATCGTACGATTATTGGCCAGGTTTTTGAGCATGCTGGTTCGACAAAAGCCTTGCGACCATACAGTAAAAATGGTCACAAGTCTTCGTTCACACTGCTCGAATCTCGTACGATCGCGGGATTTCCCGCGATTCTCGTACGAGAATCGAGTAGTGTATGGGCACCTTTAGAGAAGATATGCTAACCTGATTCTTGATTCGTTAGCAAAATTTGTTAAATGTTCAAGAGCAGCTGTTGTTAAAAGTGTTTAAAGACTGGACTGTCAGCCGAAAATCTGGGTCTGAACGTGCGGATTGTGGCCGTCATCGACTAGTCAATGTTAGGGCAGAATGGAGAGTGGCAAGACTGGTACAAGACAACAGAAGGGCAACAGTGCAGTGTCAGATTCCTCACATCACCTTTCAACATCTCGTGAGGTCACGAGGCGGCCAACGAAGTCATCTCATAGAGTCATCTCGTGGCCCAACGAAGTACTGATGGGGTGGTCATAATAATCTTATTACTGATTATTACTGAAAATTATTTTGTGTTATAGAAGAGGGCTGTGGTAAAAGATGAACTGCCCTGGGTGTCAAATTCACTAGGCATGCCACATTACTGATTCTTTTATTTAAAACTTGCTACAACTTATTGATCATGCTAATGTACTATGAGCTGTAGGTATAATCATTTTTATCAGTAGTTCCCTGATCTGCAACAATATGGAACTCCATTCCACAGACTGGTTTCAGCTAAGAGTATGGAATCATTCAAAACCCGTCTAGATTTTTTTCTCAGAGAGCAAGACATACAGAGGTACAGGTAATCTTAGTAACTCAAACACACACACACACACACACAACACCACATAGATTAAACTCAATGGACCTGTGTCTTTATTCAACCGTACCTGCTATGTAACTATGTGCAGTACTATGTAACTTGAAAATTATTATTTTATGAGTTTGGAGGGAAATTGCTTTGTGTGCACCAAATGCCTTTTCTAACCCAGATATTACCATATAAAAGTAGCAGTGACAAAAGGAATGTGCTGTACATAGCCTGTACAGAGGGCAGAGCTGTGGGAGGGGCCCATAAGACTCCACCCACTACACGTTGCCTGCCACCGAACCTGCCACCGTGAACAAGAAGAGAGAGCAGCAGTGACTGGTCTTTATTACAGAAAGCTCTTGTATAAAGACAAATTTTTACACTGGATTACTGCACAGATCTTGAAGAAAGTGCACCAACATTCAAATAAGAACACACACACACATTTTGTATTTAGGCAATATTTGCTAATCCTGAAGTTCAGCTTAAGAGTAAAAAGAATCTAAACCCAACAACAACAACTAAAATAACAGCTTACCAGTTCTTAGATGTGGTTGTTTATTTTCACGTGGTAATACTGCCAGTAACACAGTAACACACTTTTCATCCTAGTGTAATAACACTCATTCACTGTATTGTTTTAAAGAAAAAGCAGCATTATCACCCTAGGACAGGATTACAATAAGCTCTACCCCTCTCCCCTTCTCCATAACATATGGGAGGGGGGTTCTGTAGTCCTCAGATATAGCTAGGAACAATGTGACTAATAAGAATGCAGCACGAGCAGGAGAGGATAAACTTGTATATTTTGCAGTTATGGAACAGATGTAACAAAATATTTTGAGTGGTATAGACTAAAGACTAAAATTGACTGCAGCCACCCTTACACTGGTCAAATTTTAGCCAAGTCCTGCTGAAAATTGACCAATTTTCAGCAGGACTTGGTCGGGAGCCATTCAGTAGGGGAGAAGGGAATGTGGTTGGGGGTTCCCCATTCCACACTGTTTAGTATGAATGGGGGAAGCAAGCATATTGTTATCATTTAGTATAAAAAATCATTTAGTATAAAAAATGATGTTCATGGCCAGCCTAAATAATGTTACAAAGTGAATTTCAAGACAATGTGATGAAAGGAGAGATCAGATACAATTCTTACTTCACAGATCTGTTTCCTGTGTCAGTATGCAGACTACAAATTTCACAAGTGCATTTCAGGAACTAGCAGCAGGAAGATCAGCAGCGTCCACATAGCACAAAGACGTCTGTTATTCTGTTCTGCTACTATGTGGCTGTAAAACATAATTTAAGCTTATGTAAAATAGCCTTGATCAGTTTGTTAATCTTTAACATATGCATGCTAACTGCAGAGCTCCAGTCTAATTAGATGGCAGGACGAGGTACCTAAAGCCCAAACTTTGTTATTGGTTTTAGAAAGAATAAAACCACTGATTTTTTTTTGTCTGCCTGTGACCTGTTGGGGAGATTTACCTTCACTTTCTTTCCTGAGAGACAATAGGAAGTGAGTGGAAATCCCTTTTTAGACAGTTCTTACTGTAACAAGTATCCTCATTAAACAATCACCCCTCTATTCCTAGTGCAGTGACAACGGCAAAAGTTTAGATTTCCCATCACTTTGTGTAACAATGGTTACTAGAAAAATGGGCAGAGTCTATATTTCCACAACTGACACAGCGAGTAATAAAACCCTGACAGGGGTTTTATCCTTTCTCTACTTTACGCAAAATGAAACATAAAAGTGCATATACTTCAAGGCAGGATGGACAATTAAAATCCTCCAACTGTGCTTTATCTACAAATTCTAACATGCCTCTGCCTCTGGAAATCATGTCTGTTACTGTCAGTCTTGCAATGCCTCATGGGACTTGTAGTTCCACAACAGCTGGGGGCCAGGAGTTGCCCATCCCTGCGTTAAGGGAATCACCAAATATGACCTTTAGGTCTTACGCTTCAAAGTGTTAGCACTAAGAACTATCACTATATCTCCACAGCCACCAATCAGATCAAACTTACACCTGGCATTTTCCAGGGCAGGTTTGAATCTGATTGGCTGCTGTAGGGAAAGATCAGCAGTTAATAGTACAGATATATCAATACAACAGTCTGATTGTGTTTGTGAGACTGTACTCCTCCTCAATCCACATGCCAAAGCTAAATCCACATACCAGTTTTGGTTTTGGCTTGGTTATTGTGTTACAAGGCACAACCAATACTAGCTGCAATAGCAGCTGCAAAAGTAGCATAAAGAGTACCAAAATAAATTAGCGTTGATAAGAAAGTGACACTGGGTAACCAACTGAGTAAGCACAACAAAATGGTCTGTGGGAAATGTTCAGCATGAAGGTTCCTGAGAATATCAATGTATAATGAATCAGGGCCAAAGCCGTTCAACCAAAATTAAAGAAGAACTCCACTTTTTTCAATAATAAATACTAGGGCTGTAACAACTAATCAATACAATTTATAATAATTGATAATAAGAATCGTTAACGATTCTCAATATCGATTCGTTGATTCCGATTAGTTGATTCAGCTGACACCCGCACTGCTCTGCTCCACCGTTCTTCTCCCCGCTGGTGCTGGCTGCAGCGCTCTGTGTCCCTTTCAATCCCCACTGCTCTCCCAGCCTGGGTCGGCAGAGGCAGCAGGGACACAGACTAATGCAGCCGGTACCAGTGGGGAGGAGAGACCGGCCTTGTCTCTGCATTCCCCGTCTCGTCCGCTGCTGCC
>NW_017306718.1:684812-693905 GCF_000935625.1 Nanorana parkeri | reverse complement strand
CCCTTTCTTCCGGTAGTAGAAAGCCGGCATCCATCACCCATCCAGCCGCTGGGAGCAATAGCCGGCCTGCTATTGGCTATTTTAAATTGCAATAGCCAATAGCAGGCTGGCTATTGCACTCGCCACACGATTGTGCCACACATGTCAGGTATCGCCGAGTGCGCCAGAGTGAGAGCAATAATTCTCAGGCCAATATTCATGGCTAACTCTAAACTGATGACGGGACTTTATACAGATTATATATATATATATTGTGACAGGGTACACGACTTTGTGTATGTCAGTGAGAGGTTGAAAAGGGCAGCTTTCCCTGCCTAGGAAAGGGTTAAGCCTGGCCCAACAGGTAAACCTCCTCTCTTTCTCTCTCTCTATTAATTAGCCTGCACCTGATAGTGACTGAGAGGGAGTGAGATCCAGGCTGAACTGGATGGACACAGACTGGAGAGTGTCTGCATATCTGGGGAATAAGGTCTGTCAGAACAATTGTTTGTATTGGACTGTGGTTTTTGTCCATTTATACTGGAAGCTGGAGTAGCCGCTCCAGTAGGACGTAGTGAGGGACACTACTGTCTAGTTAGCCTCCTAAGGTGGAGTAGGCCTTTTTATTTGTGTTACTTTTTCGTTGGATGCAATAAAGCTGCATTTATTGCCATTACTGTTTAAAGACCAGTGACTTTCCTACAAGATATATATATTGTATGTTTTGCCCGTTTGGTGTTTATTGTTAAATAAAAGTTTGGTTATTTTATTATATTGGTTGGAGTTTTACAATTCAGATGATTTAAAATACATAAAACTAATTAAAATGTCCTAATGTAATACATACAATTATTAAAAAAGATATATAAAAGAGGTCAGAAAAGTTTTGTCCTGAAAAATGCTGCTGCGGAATGTACGTTGTGGTCATTTCAATGGCACCCCAAACACGCCCCCCGCCTGCAGTGCGATCGCCTGAACTGGAATGGCGGTACCGCAATGCTGTGCATTCTAATGCTGTGCGATTGCAAAAAATGTGCATGCAGTATTACTCTGAAGTACACTTTATGTGTTTAGCACTCAATATGTGTATTTTTTTTTAAATAACTAAACGATTATGAAAATAATCTTTGGTTATAGCCCTAATAAATACAAATTATACTGGCCAGGTTTTCAAAAAATAAAGGGTTTGATGCAATATTCACCTTCCTTTGATGTTCCCCACAGAAGCTCCACTATGTCAGGCTGAATGATAATGAGCGTCATTCAACCCCTTTCTGTTTGTCAAGGCTGTCAGTGGTACACAGCTGAGGCTCACAGTGTATTGCTGCATAGAATCATGTTAAGACATCCCTACATGAATACTGTTCTATCCTATAGTAAGAACCTTCTGCCACAAATGCCAGACAATAAGAGGAAGGACTTTGACAATATTTAACCACCTGAAATAAACCTAGAGTAAAAGTAACTATGTATATTGAAATGTGCAAAGAGTGTCGACAGGGTGATGGAAAGCAGTACCGAACGGACCCACATTTGTCAGTCATCTAATCCTGACCTCTTCTATATGTTAACGTACCATAAAAAGATGGATCTGCAGCACAACTAAACTTCAGTATTATGTCATTCTACATCAAATCCTGTTCAGTAATTTTTACAAAAATATGAGCAGTGTCTCAGCAATTCCCCTAGCTATTGGGCTGAAGCAGATGAAAGAAAGTGAGCTGCTTGATATGTTTCACACAGCCAAATGCTTGAAATGTTGTACTGATAGCTTAGTACAACCTTTTCTACATAATACAAAACTGCCTTTGATTTGTGCGAGTGGAATTAAAAGTTTTAAAGTCTAACTCCAGCCAACATGTTTTTCTTTGTTTTGATTACATTGAGGAAAATTAACATTTCTGTAAGGCTTTTATTTCTGTTACATTTAAAAATAAATGTAATAATAATTGATTGAACACAACTGCATTGCTAGGTGTTTTATTTTTTATACTTATCAAGATATTTGGAAAACCTTCCAGAGGGGGACCTATTTCTTACATATGTGCGCCCATATGCAGCCACTAAAGCTAGCCATACACATACAGAGAAAACAGTGTGAATGGAGAAATTCCCCTAATGGCTATTGTCAGAATACCTAAACAGTGGCTGCAGCTGATTGGCTTGAACAATTTTCGGCCTGTCTCCCTTCGACATCAATACATTTTTGTTGAATGGCGGTGGTGGTGGGTTTGGGAACTCTCCTTTACCAGCTATTGTATTGTTTCAGTTGGTGCCCCGGTTTGTGTGAATACAATTTTCCACTCTTCTCCTTTGATTTTTAAGTTAAGTTTTGTCCGGCCAAGTGGTACCCAAAGGGCCACCCAAGGCTTGTATTTAGCTGATTCAACAGGAATAATCATTGGAATCTCAAGCAGTGTATGGCCAGCTTTAGGACTAGTGCAGTGGTTCTAGGTCCTGGGCTCTGTTGCTCCCTTAGAAGCAGTATGCACCATAAAAGCTGAAGTCTGTAGCTCCATGCATGTGTCTGTTCTAAAGGAGTTAGGGCCCATTCACATGTATTTGAATGGCAGTAACCCAAGGAAAATCCCTATTTTGAAAACGTTTTCCTCACTTTGCATAATGCATGAGAAAAACTGTGTACATAAAATGCATTTCAGTTACAACCTGCTTATTTTTAAAAGCATTCTTGCAATATAAAAAAATGTCCTTCATCAAAGTAAACTAGTTGATATAATGCACCCTTTCTCAGCCACGGTGCTTTGGCACCCAGGGGTGCTTTCTCAGGAGTTCCCTCAAAATGTGATTTGAAAGAGGAGAACTCCGATGTAAAGGGAGGCTCCTGATATGAAGAGGAGCTCCTGGAGTGAGAAGGGGTTCCTGGTGTAAAAATCGTATACATGTCCCATCACACTCCTGACCGGAATCCCGATATAATAATCAGGTGCTGGAATGCGGATGGCGCCGCACAAATCCAAAGAAAAATAAGTTAGTCAGCCTCACAGCAAGGTCCAATGTTTCGAAGCGTCTTTATGTGACGTCAGGTATACATGGCATCACAAGTAACAGCAACGTTTCGGAACCTACAGCGGTCTCTTCATCAGGTAAACATAGTATAGTGTCAACCATAGTGAGCACTTGTTTTCACTATGGTTGACACTATGTTTGCCTGATGAAGGGACCGCTGAAGGGTCTGAAATGTCGCTGTTACTTATGATTCCACGTATACCTGACGTCAAAAAAGGCACTTCGATACATCAGACCTTGGTGTGCAGCTGACTACCTTACTCATCCTGGTGTAGAAAGGGACTCTGATATGAAAGTGGGCATTCTGATGTGAAATTGGGGGGGGGGGGGGAGAGTGAGGAGAGAGGTGCTCTTTTTGGGGATGTTGGTGGGAAATGGGGGGGGGGGGGGGTCTCTGAAGTTAAGGGGCTCCTAACATGAAGGTGGCCTCTGATAAAAATAGGAAAACCCTATATATTGAATGATAAACAGATGGGGTGTAAAAAAAAAACCCAACAAACAAGGAAAACCTTTTTTGATCATCCTTATTCAATTTTAATTTGTTAGTCTAAACTTCATTCTTTGATACATTTTTAGAAAAAAATAAAATTGTGGTCAAAGTGCAGCAAAATTTTGGTGGAACACTTTGAACAGAGTTTTTTCTTATATGTCCCAGTAGATCAGTTTTGGTCTATTTTAATGATTTACCTCTTCTAAGAACAGAATAAAGATATTAGGTTTCACTATAAAGTTCACCGACCTTTATAAATGTACTCCAGGCTCAATAGGAGTTACAATTTTTCTATATATTACTTTGGCAGCTTCTACTCTTTGTTTATGGTAGAAACGTCTCATTTTACAGATCTGCATTCCCGACGCTATCTACAGAGGGTTTCCATGTGTTGTTAATCCTTCAACCGTCCAGTGATAAAGTTTGCTTGCCGACAGTTGTATATGGATATAATTATTGTACTTTGTGCTTGGTTAAGGATAGAGTAACCTGCTATTAGTAAAGACTATGAGTAAATGTGAAAAGAATTCAGGTGTAGAGTACTAGCCTTTCTTAGCTACCTTGAGGTGTGAAACTGTGCCTGATGAAAGAAACAAACATTTTTATCATTGGATTCAACTGGAAAATCTTGAGTGAATGTGTGTGAAAAAGCTATAAATGCCCCCCTAAGTGTTTTATAAGCTTGCACCTGAAAATATATTTAATTAGCCACACAAAAGGTATCACCTCCATTTTTACTTTCCTCCTACTACCCATGGGTAACAGGGTAAACACTTTATTGTTAGCTGCCTGTAGCCAGTAAACTATACTGAGAACTACTAGCCTGAGTTACTTAGTGTGAAGTCAAAATAAAAGACCTTCTCTCTAAAATTTGTGTTTTCCTGCCTGCAACATTCACCCCTTTTTTTTGGGGTTGTTTAATTTTTTTTTTTTTTTTTTTTAAAGTCCAGCACCACCCCCCTAGCCTAGGTGAGAATGAAGAGTCCATGCTCCCAAAACCTATAAGTTTCAGGGTCCATTCACAATTGTGCATTGCGACAATGCACAGTAAAATGCTTGTGTTACTGTGCTGTCCCGCAACACACAGTAACATATTTGCTCTGCAATGCATTGGGGTGCCATTAATTGTGGCTGGCATCCCAATGCACTGTACAGCAACACATGAAACACAGCAGAACACAATGCAGGAAGCACAGCAGTGCGCAATGCAAGAAAGCACAGCAGTGCACAATGCACGAAGCACAGCAGCGCACAATGCACTAAGCACAGCAGTGCACAATGCACGAAGCAGAGCAGCGTACAACGCACATACCACATCATGGTGCCTTGCCCAAAAATACAGACATGTTTTTTGCATTGAGACCTGTTAGATACTCATTGATACACATACCCTAATGCCATGCATGGAAAAAAAAACTCATGAAAATGTGTGCATAGAGCCTTATTTAATGGATGACCTAATTGATTAGATTAGGAAAGTAAAAGGTGTAGAAGCATACTTTACTGTTACTGGAAAAGTCAAATGTTGGATATTATTTCAGTCGGCTCTGTATTTGTAAAGCTTTCACTTTAAAACTGAACTCCATGATAAGCAAATATTGTCTAAATACAAGAGGGGTGTGTAGTCGTACTTGAATGTTGGTGTACTTTGTGTATTTCCTCCAGATATGTGCAGTAATCCAATGTGAACGTTTTTCTGCATATAGGAATTATTTGCAATAAAGACCAGTTACTGCTGCTCTCTCTCATTGAGCAGAGTGCCTGGTCTTGTATCCGCCCCTTCATGTAGTTTTCTGCAGTCTGTAGTGGGTGGGGCCTGCTTTGGTCCCTGCCATGGATCTGCTCTCTAAACAGGCTATGTCCAGCATAGTGATGGTGCCACTGCTTGACATTGCGACCATGTTACACTTTGAATATTGATGTAACATGAAACATGGTCTAAAAGGTAAACTTAGCCTTTAATCCTTTCACTGCCAAGCCCTCCGGAACGCTTTACACCTCAGCTGGCCACACCACTTTTGCAATTTTTGTTATTGTTTTGATGTTCTACTACTGTGATGCTAGCATTTGTAAAAGACCCCCTAAACCATATACAGACCCGGTAGAATAAAAAGATTGTGCTACTATTTTTGTAGGTCCTGCGATATTGTTTGTCAAATCAATATTAAACTGATACACAATTCAATTGATAAAGCACACTAAAATCCATATCAGTGCACAAAAAAAAAAGATTTTTCCGACTAAATCTAAAAGATAAACCTGTATTGAGTTAATAAATAACAAATATTTGTAAATTCTAAATTGCGCCTTTTTACGAAACGGTGAAAAAATTAAGTAACGCAAAACAGTAAATAAGCAACTTATGTTAAAAATCGTTTGTACACTGTGGTGGTGTGTGTTGTGATCAAATGATACAGGCGTACATTTAATCGCAACACAGGGTATCACAACGCACGGCAATGCATCACAAAGCTTTGTCATGCACTGCCACAGTTAAATCAATGTTATTTTAAAAAGGAGAAAATATTTTTTTTTAAATGAAGCACTGTGATGTGTTCTACGCACTGCAGCACATGTGCATGGTGTACACCGCAATATTTATTTATTATTATTTATTACAGGTATTTATATAGCGACGACAATTTACACAGCACTGTACATTCACATCAGTCCCTACCCTCAAGGAGCTTACAATCTAAGGTCCCTATATCCCATGCATACATACAGGGCAGAGTTAGACAGGAGCCAATTTACCTTCCAGCATGTCTTTGGAGTGTGGGAGGAAACCGGAGTACCCAGAGGAAACCCTCGCAAGCACAGAGAGAACATGCAAACTCCTTGCAGATAGTGACCTGGCCGGGATATGAACTAGGGACCCCCAGTACTGCAAGGCCACTATGCTATGTGTGTGTGTTTGTGTTTTCTTTTTTTTTATTATTTAAATGTTTTCTGTTGGGGGGGGGACTAGACACCTGACATTTCCTTTTTGAAATAGAAAAAGAAATTGAGGACACAGAGTTCTCAAGCTATTTTTTTTGCAGCCTCATCACTCAATGAATGGAAAGCACTCACTACAGAGGCCTACCATTCATAACTTGTTATAGTAAAACATTTTGGTGATGTAAAGCACTTCCTGTTCATTCATAACGTGGGACACATAACATTACATAGGTGGGAAACTAAGTAGGATTTTTAAGTAAGTAAAGCCCTAAAATGGAAGCAGCAATTTCTAAATATTTAAATAATATAAGTTATGCAATGTGAATGGGAACGGCTAACTCGTATAAAGTAAGAGTTATCCCAATTTGTCTGCATAAGTAGAAATAGACTTTAAACAGAACACTGCATGTCTAAAAGCTAGATTGTGATTGCTATGAATTGTTGTCACAAGCAACACAACCACTTTTGTTACATAAGGCCCTGTATTTCGTGGCTTATGTTTTCACAAAGTGCCAAGGGGGTCAATACAAATAGCATCAGGGAATGACTTTAAGGGGCCATTTATCCATTCAGCTATCAAGAGAGGCTTCTTTTCACCAGCACTATGTCCGTTTGCTGAAAGGGCTCTGGCACTGAAAGCAGAACAAGCCTTTCAAAGTGTCTTCAATTCACTATCACCATGGTAAATCTAACATATCTAGGCAAGTGTTAAGTTGCAGAAATACTTTCTTTGCATCACAGGGGACAGCAACCTATTACTCAAGATAGCTTCATCTACACCAAGTCACTAGCAAAAGATGAGCTATTAATGGAAATGTATGCTAGACTGCCTATTTATCACTTATAAAATATATTCATTCATGGTAATCATTTATACCCATAATCTAGTTTACATCAACAGAAAGGAAACAACGGTAACTAAAGCTGGCCATACGCAGATAGAATTCTATCCTTTTCCTGCTAAATCACCCCGTATACGAGCTGTGTGTGACCTGTTGGTACCACCTGTCTAACCAAATGTACATTATTGTCGAAGGAGCCTGGTGGAAAATTGTCAGTCAAACAATGACTGTAGTCAATCAACTTCACTCAGTGTTCAGGCATTCTGGCACTGGATGTCGGCTGTCAGAAGAAAATAACCTTCAGATCCAAAATTTCAAGAGGCACTGGGATCTCAATGCTCATTCAAAAGTCTAAAAGCACCAATGTTTTCCAAGCAAGCTCACTGGCTCTTGCAAGGCTGCTCTTGAAGCATAACCAGTCTGTCTTGGTGAGTACCTAGAAGAAGCTTAGAGTATAGACATACTGTATTGTATATTGAATGGGTGCTAGACTAAATTGTTGAAAACGTCTTTAGCCTTGCACCACTGGGGTCCCTGGTTCAGTCGGGACACTATTTGCAAGGAGTTTGCATGTTCTCCTTGTGTCTGTGTGGGTTTACTCTGGGTACTTTGGGTTCCTTCCACATTCCAAAGACATGCTGGAAGATTACTTGGCTCCTGTCTAAATTGGTCCTGTGTGCCAATTTAGACAGGCCAGCCGCTGTGTATACACGGCCGGCCAGGAGCTTCTTGGATGTAACTGGGCGTGTATACACGTCCTGTTACATCCGACCGCTTGGGCACGCCGCGCGTGAGCGGGGAATCCCCGCTATTTGAAAAGAGGCAGCGATGCCCGTCAATATACAAGCGATCCGCCGGCTATAGAGCCAGCGGATCGCCTGTATGAGGCCCCGAGAGGTGCACCCCCCGCTGTCAAGCTGGTCCCGGGCTCCGGTGTGAGCCCGGGACCAGCATAGTGCCTCTGTCACAGGGGATCAGAGGGAGCTCGGTACACGAGCTCCCACCGGTCCCATCTCCGCTGTCAGAATGCGGAAGTGGTGTATATTACATCACATCCGCATTCGCGTGTCACTCTCCAGCTTCAGATGCTGGAGAGAAGCTGATGAAGCAGATCTCTGCTTCATCAGCTTCTTCATGGGGGCGTATGTGACATAGGGGTCTTGGAGACCCCTGATGTCTCCATAAAGAGGACCTGTCACCTCTTTTGCTATCACATAAGGGGGTTTCTCAGCCCCCTCTGTGATAGCAATAAAGTTAAGTGGAAAAAAAAAATAGTAAAAAAATTTAAAGTTTCCCCCCCAATTTTTTTTTAAAGTTACACAAAAAAGAATAAAAAACAAAAACAAAAACTCCTTGCCTCTCTGCTCGTCTCCCGGCCGAGAATCAGAACTGCGCATGCGCCCGCCCCAAAATCCTTTGCTGCCGTACGATCACTTCCTGATTCTCGGCGCAGGAGCGAGCAGGGATAACGAGGTAAATTTAAAACCAGTTAAAGCGGGTTTTTTTTTTTTTAAACTTCTTGCCTATATCTCCTGCTTGCTAGCAGTAGATATAGGCAAAAAAAAAAGGAGGGTTTAGAACCCCGTTAAGGGCAGGGACTGATGTGAATGCTCAGTATGCAAAGTGCTGCTTTAATTGTTGGCACTGTATCAATACCTGTAATAAAATAAATAACAGCCATTGCATTTTTATGTGCTGAGGCGCCTTGAGCAGCCCTAGCATTTTGAATTGGCTCTCAGTGTGCCTCAATGCACAAAAAACCCTAATAGCACAGGGGAACTTTAGCACATGTTTCTGCAACACATGGAAGTAAAT
>NW_017306718.1:672185-684760 GCF_000935625.1 Nanorana parkeri | reverse complement strand
ACAGAAATCTAATGGAAATGATTTACTAAAAGTATGTTTTACAGAGAGCCACAACTGTTGTAAAATGGTGTGAACCTGCTCTAAAGCAGCCCATTGACTCTGGCTGATTGGGTATCAAAGCACTGTGATCAAGTGAATGCAAGGCTGGAGTTTTTTGTTCATTCCACATCAGGTTAGGAGTCTGTAGTAGGACGTCAGCCAACAACAAGCTGAAAACAAGAACTAGAGAGAAAAGACAATGAGCATAAACTTTGATGTTGACCATTGTAATCCCTACTTTTTATATAAAATGTAAGGAAGCTCCGGTTTTGTGTTCAGTTTTCATGAATCAGACCCAGCCTGTGGGTTATGAAAGATTGCTTTTTTCCTTGATGGGTCTGCAAAATTCCTTAGCGAGTCAGGCACATTATTACGATTTAATATATTTTTTTAAATAATATAGGCATTTATTGGAGCAAAAAGCAGAATTACTAGGGCTCCACCACAGATATTGAACATTAGGGAGTACAATCGGCTAGATAAGTTCAGAAGTTGTGTATACTATATGCCTATGGGGTATACTTGAATAGGAAACAATTCCCAAGAATCTCCCATATGAGTGACTGTTGAGTGAATTATCTCATCCTTCTAAGGCAGGGAACACACCTTACAACCATCGCAAGACTTTTGTCTTGCGGTGGTTGTAAGGTAATTTAAAAAAACTTACAATCTGCCTATCTTGGACAGGCAGATCGTACTTGCGATGATCGCAAACCTGCCCCGCTGAGGGGCGGGCTTCCGATGACCGCAATGCTGAACGCGTAGTGTGCGCTTGCGCACACCGGCCCGTGCGTCATTTATCTTACGAATATGCCACAGAGCCGCCGACAATCGTACGATTCTCGGCGGATTTTTGAACATGTTCCCTTTTTTTTTATAGTTTTTGCTACCCAATTAAATTGGGATCCTGGGAGATCAGCTGCTCAATCATGCTACAGAAAATGTAGCAGCTTACCCTAACAATAATGCAATACAGAAAAACATTCCCATAAGATATCAGTTGCCTGACTAATAATTGCCTTTGTAGCCTATCATCCCAACTCCACGTTTGTTTAAAAAATTTTAATGTTATTGACTTGTAGGGGTTAAAGTGGACCTTGCACTTAAAGGTAAGGTCTGCTCATTACATCTGGCCTCCTCCACCACATTAAATTGCCAAATGATGTCGAAGTAATGTATGATGTAAGAAGTAAGTAAATATCTCATGATCCTTCTGGCGAAATCCTAAAAACGGTTAGTATCCCAAATCTGGCAATACCCGGGGATACTCAGTGTCACTGGGATCTTGCCAGAAAGTTTGCAATGTCACCGGTGCGGGAGCTGGGTGTAAGGTCAGTATATTTTCTAACATCTCATATTGCCATCATTTGACGACTTGATATGAGGGAATGAGGCCTGAAGTGGACTTTGCGTTTGGTCTGAGGCCCTCTTTAAAATAACAAAAGCAGTCCTAGCTACAATACTCACCTTATATCCAGCTCTGTCCCTTTAAGACTCACTGTGCTGAGATCCAATGTCCACCCTCCTCCCGTTGAAGGATGCCCAGCAATATTCAACCTACTTTCTGTGAATCCACCCCTGGGAGCACATCACCAAGCCACTCCAAGTTCTGCAGAATTAAAGGCCATCCCCCACCTGGAGGAAGAGGACTGAAACTGGGTATATACGGTTCGGTTAGAATTTAGTTCAAAAACATTAATTTTTTTAACATTATTTTGATTTCCTAATAGTTAATGGGGTCAAGTCAATCAACGTGTTTGCCCGTAGTATTATCGAAAAATCGAATGAGCAGGATGGGAATTTTTTCTCGAACGAACAAAGTTCTAACAGTAAATGTAGTTTTCGTTCAGAAAGCTCCATTTATTCCAAAATCAAATTTTAAAGCCAAACAAAATTTGGAACGGCAAGTCTCTGAGGGCACTATCAAACGTCCTGATGAGATATTTTTGTAAGAACATTTGTCAAACCCCCTCGCCACAGCATCCATATGTGGACCGCTGGCAGAAAGACCTGAATCTCGACCTCTCCGAAGATACCAGGTCCCAGATATGGACCACCACCAATTCGAGCTCAACGTGTGCCAGAGTCCTGGAAACAAATTATAAAGTACTTCTACGCTGGTACATCACCCCCCACCAGGCTCAGCACTTTACGCCGGGTGGCACAGGCTCATGCTTTCGTGGTTGCTCTGACAGCGGCACATATATCCATGTGTGGTGGTCATGTCACATCGCCCAAGCATTCTGGTGTAAAGTATTCAAAATGCTCTCCACCCTCACAGGGGTGCATGTCCCACCAATCCCACAAACAGCATTACTTAACGTCAAACCCACAAATATATCCTACCTCAAATTTAAATTGGTCCTACATGTCCTCACAGCTGCTAAACACACCATAGCCAGTTCCTGGTTCACCGATAGAATCTTGTTCCAGGCATTCAAGAATAGAATCCACTGGATTTTCACTAATGAGAAATTAACGGCGCGCCTAATGGACCACACCCAAAAATTCGAAACAATATGGGAACCTTGGGTAAAGCATTTCCTCCCACCTTCCTTTGATACCCGCTTGATGAGTGATACCAAAATATTGCTATCTCCCACTAACCAAATGCCAGTATGGCCTGTAGAACTGAAAGAAACGTCACTTGTGACATTTAAATAAAGTTCTAACAAAAAAGAACACCGTGCGAGGCACTGGGATCAGTGCTTTGGCATTGTGCCGATGCACCGCACACCAGACGCTGTGCAGTTAGCGCAGCGTCTGGTGTGAATGGGCCCTTAGAGATGATTTGAGGATCTACAGCTGAGTGATACACAAATAAGATACATTTTGGTTAACAGTTAAGGTATACATAAGATTTAGGCTTCATTCACATACAGCGTTTGCGTCTCCCGCGCGGTTTTCTGTGCGGAAGACTGCGCGGCACACAAACGCTAACATCTTTAATCTGCACGGATTCCGCTTGTTTGAGACTATTCCTATAGCTGCGAATGTGCGGAATCCGGAAACAAAATTGTGCTTGGACTATTTTGCACAAAACCGCGGGGCTGCCACAAAAGTCTGTACAATGCACATTAAAGTGCATTGTTTTTTATGTTTAGAGTGGCTCTGCGCATATTCATACAGCCGAATATGTGCAAACAACTGCTCCTGTGTGAATGGAGCCTTAAAGGAGAACTATGGGGTTAGGGCTTTTACCCATAATTCTCCTTAGGGTAACGGGAGGACACAAACTAGCGTCCTCCCGTCACCCTAAGCTCAGCATACCGCGAGCTACAACTCGTGGTATACTGAGACGCCGCAGCTGAAGCGGATCCCGACAATTATGTCGGGATTAGGGCTGCAACAACTAATCAACATAATCGATTATAATCGATTATTGAAAAAGTTGTCAACTTTTTCAATCATCGATTAATCGGCTTCTGGTTAGTTGGCCCTGTTCCCGGCTCCACACACGCTGCGCGCCGCACCTCCTCACGTTTGCCGCTGCCAGACCAGTCCGCACCCATGCTCCACACGCCGCATCTCCTGTACTATGAGGTGAGTGAAAAGCACTCGCCTCATAGTTCTCCTTTAACTCCTGAGTTTAGTTTCACTTCAATCCTTGCAGTGCAGGAGGGTAGTCTTTTGGCTTGCTGGAGATAGACTTTAAATCTAAATATTGCATTTCTCTTCTACTTATTTGTAAACAAACACCAACTCATGCAGTCTGTCGACAAATCTTCTATCACAGGACTAGGGGACCATAACAAAATCCCATTTGTAGAAGAAGACATCCTGCATAGAACAAGAAAACTTCCAGAGCGCTGAGATGACACTTGTCATGTCAATGAGCTGGTTATCTACTGGGAAAAGGAAATGACAAAACTAGAGCAGACAGTCAATGATGCTTGCACACACACACACAGTGAATGTGAGGTGGCCATCTGAGTAGCAGGGAGAAGTAGCTGGGTCCAGGCAGCCATCTAGCAGCTCACCTCTCCTCTGCTCTATAAGACCAGTGAATGGCTGATCTCTGGGATCCCCCAGGCCCCTACCAATCCCCTCCTCCTGGCCCTGCTGCTGTTTGCATTGTATTTCTTCATTAGCCTCCAGTGATGTGTGTTGTGGTTGACAGGAAGCCTTGCTCCTTGGTAACCGAGTACAACAACTCTGCTCTACTAGTACAAGCATTCTGTAACGTGCTCTCTCTAACACCCCCATCCATCATCCACTTGTTAACTGATTCAACCACACATATATATTGCTCTATATACACAACCTCTTCTTGCTGTATACCTACAGTGCACCTTTGCCCCCAAAAAATCGAAGCTAACTATAGCAGACAAGTGCTGCAGATGAGGAGCAGATCCCATCCGATCACTGCAATAAATCATGGAATTCTGCACACACTGCAGGAGCAAGTCAAGCAGCAGGAAAGGATGCACAAGCCAGCCAGTGGATGTTTCCAGGGTACAGGAATAATGCTGGCTGGTAGTGATCATCCCAACCCATCACACAGAGGGGGGGTCCCCAAACACTCACCTCTCTCTATGCACAGATTGGATTGTCATGCCATCAGCAGACGATCGCTGTCACCTTCCAGGGCTCCGATCAGAGCTGCATCGCTCCCCTGCAGCAGTCTGGTCCAGAGTGTAGTAAGAAACGATGTCCTCAATTCTCAGTGTAGCACTCAGGAGGGGATGAAGGTGGAGACTGAGCTGTGTGGGAGGAGAGCTCTTCTCTACACTTTCTTCCACTATGACTCTGCAGGAACCTGGAACGTGCAATTGCATAACCTGCAAATCACTAAGAAGAGATGCTTCAGCCCATACACACCACAGGAGCCTGTTCACTGACAGTCCTGATACAGGAGGATCATTGCCTGGTGTGGATGTGTGCAATCAGTAGAAATCACACCTTACATATATACTGCATGTCTGAACAGGGTATATGTCAGCATTACTGAAAACAAAGTGCCATTTCCTTCCTTTGGCATGCTATAGAAGTTGTAAGTGACAGTTACATGAGATTGCTAGAGATCACTGCTATTACAAGACAACATGGAACACAAATCACATTTATATATGAATAGGGTATATGTCAGCATTATCAAAATGACATTGTAATTGTGAAAAAATTGTGCAACTTCCTTTAAATGGCATGCTATAGGAGTTGTTGGTGACAGACACATGAGATTGCTGGTATTACAAGGCAATAGGGGGCACAAATCACATTTATATATGAATAGGGGACATGCCAGTATTACTAAAATAAAGTGCCACTTCCTTCCTATGGCATGCTATGGGTGACACATTACATGAGTCCGCTAGATATCACTGCTATTACAAGGCAAAATTGGACACAAATTATACTTATATTTAAACAGGGGACATGTCAGCATTAGGGATGGGCTCAATGTTCGAGTCCAGCATGAGTTGGACTCGAACAACAGCAGTTCATGTGTTTGACGAACACACGAACTGTCAGGGCGTTTGGCAGGCTGTTCGCCTGTCAAGTGCCCCACAAAGCAGTGTGCACTGCACAGTGCCTTGTGAGCCCTGATTGGCTAAAGCCTTGCACCTGACCACAGGTTAGGTGCAAGACTTTGCCCAATCAGGGCATAGTACTCTGTAAAGGTGCCCATACACCTTACGATTATCGGACGATAATCGTATGCGATCGACTTTTCGTCCGATAATCGTATGTGTGCATTGCAGTGTCCGACCGACAATACTGTACAATCGTACGACTTTTGATGGTCAAGCATGTTTGAAAGCTTTGCTAGATCGTACGATTGTCGTAAGGTTGCTGGTGTTTCCGTCCGTCAAAAGTCGTTCGATGTACACTGCGCTTGCGCTAACAAAAATACGGCAAATCAATTACCGCATTTCGTCCAGGTGCTTTTGGTTAATTACGGCTAAATGATTCTTGCGATCATCGGGGCAGGATGGGGCTGACGTAAGAAAATCGTACGACTATTCGATCATCGGACGAAAAGTTTTGTCCGATAATCGTAAGGTGTATGGGCACCTTAAGAGCCATGACTTTGCCCAATCATGGCTCACCTGTCAGATGCCGTACAACTGTAAACAGTTGGGCGGAGCTAGCTGTCACCACTACCTCCACCCAATTGTTTATATGATGCCGCCATCTGTCAAAATGCCATTCTGCGGCGGGAGTTTGTTGCGAGCGGACAGGTCGGCAGACATTGTTTAAAAAAAATGACTTCTTTTTTATTGGTTTATTTTTTATTTCGTCAAGTCATCGTCATCATGGACAATGATGAACGTCGTGATTGACCCTGGATTACGTCGGTGGATCAATGTTCTTTTTTTTTCAATGAAAGGATTTTTACAAAAGTCTGGCCTCTGATGTGTATAAGCCCCCTGCCCACACCCCACAACAACACCCCAGGGCTTGTGGGGAAGAGGCCCCCATCCCCATCCCTTGTCCCCATCGCCACAGCGACAAGATGCTTTTCCAGGGATGAGGGCATGTGGCCTGGTATGGAAGGGAGGGGGGGACACTCGCTCGCACCCCCCCTTCCTGCCCTGCCATACCTGTGCTCGGATCAAGGGTCTGGTACGGAATTTTAGGGGGACCCCACGTCTGTTTTTACCAATTTGGGGGGGGGGGTGTCCCTCCTAAAAATTCCTACCAGACCTTAATGGCCTGGTATGACTTTGAGGGGGAACCCTACACATTTTTTTTTTTTTTTACATGGGGTCCCTCCGAAAAATTCCTACCAGAACTCAAGGCCTGGTTCACACCTAGGCGACAGCGTTTTTGCTCATTTTAACACGTATTTTTGATGCACGTTGTTGTACGTTTTTATGCGCATACGGCAATAAGCGCGTTTTTGTGAGCAAAATGTTGCTCATTGATGTTAATGAGAATAAAGCAAATGGGCGTTTTGAAACGTTTCCTATTCAGTCTATGTGGCCAAAACGAGCTGTAATATGCCAAAAAAAAAGCTCCTGTACTTTTTCCAGTGACAAAACGCTCAGATGTGAACAGGGTCATAGAAATGAATGGGATTTTTTTGGGGGCAGATTTTTTGAGCGTTTTTTAGGGCAGAAAGCACGCTACAAAATGCTCAGTGTGAACCAGGACTAAGGGTCTGGTACCCAAATTCCCATACCCTTTTTATGGCCAATAACTTGCATATAAGCCTTCAAAATGGGGACATTTGATTTTCAAAGCTCTAGCCCCATAGACTTGGACTGAGTTCGAATTCGAACTTTTTTCATGTTCTAAAGTTCGAATCTGAACTGAACATGGGGATGTTTGACCCATCACTGGTCAGCATTACAAGAATAAAACTATAACTGTGAAGAAACAGTGCCACTTCTTTTTTAAGTTATGCTATAGGAGTGGTAGGTGACATATAACATGAGATTGCTAGAAATCACTGCTATTACAAGGCAATATGGGAATACAAATTACATTTAATTTATGCAATGCTGTATTTGCAGTGTTGACCCTTCTTAATCAAGACCTCTGCAATTCGCCCTGGCATGCTGTCAATCAACTTCTGGGCCACATCCTGACTGATGGCAGCCCATTCTTGCATAATCAATGCTTGGAGTTTGTCAGAATTTGTGGGGGTTTTTTGTTCACCCGCCTCTTGAGGATTGACCACACGTTCTTAATGGGATTAAGGTCTGGGGAGCTTCCTGGATATGGACCAAACATGTTGATGTTTTGTTCCCCAAGCCACTTAGTTATCACTTTTGCCTTATGGCAAGATGCTCCATCATGCTGGAAAAGGGATTGCTCGTCACCAAACTGTTCTTGAATGGTTGGGAGAAGTTGTTCTTGGAGGATGTTTTTGTACCATTCTTTATCCATGGCTGTGTTCTTAGGCAAAATTGTGAGTGAGCCCACTCCCTTGGCTGAGAAGCAACCCCACACGTATGCTTTACTGTTGGCATGACACAGGACTGATGGTAGCGCTCTCACCTTTTCTTCTCCGGACAAGGTATTTTCCGGATGCCCCAAACAATAGGAAAGGGGATTCATCAGAGAAAATGACTTTACCCCAGTCAGTTTACCCTCAGCAGTCCAATCCATATACCTTTGCAGAATATCAGTCTGTCCCTGATGTTTTTCCTGGAGAGAAGTGGCTTCTTTGCTGCCCTTCTTGACACTAGGCCATCCTCCAAACGTCTTCGCCTCACTGCGTGCAGATGCACTCACACCTGCCTGCTGCCATTCCTGAGCAAGCTCTGCACTGGTGGTGCCCCGATCCCGCAGCTGAATCAACTTTAGGAGACGGTCCTGGCGCTTGCTGGACTTTCTTGGGCGCCCTGAAGCCTTCTTCACAACAATTGAACCTCTCTCCTTGAAGTTCTTGATGATATGATGAATGGTTGATATAGGAGCAATCTTAGTACCATCAATATCCATGCCTGTGAATCCCGTTTTGTGCAAAGCAATGATGGCTGCACGTGTTTCCTTGCAGGTAGCCATGGTTAACAAAGGAAGAATAATGATTTCAAGCACCACCTTCTTTTAAAGCTTCCAGTCTGTTATTCTAACTCAATCAGCATGACAGAGTGGTCTCCAGCCTTGTCCTCGTCAACACTAAAACCTGCTAACGAGAGAATCACTGACATGATGTCAGCTGATCCATTTGTGGCAGGGCTAAAATGGAGTGGAAATGTTTTTTGGGGGGATTAAGTTAATTTTCATGGCAAAGAGGCATTTTGAAATTAATTGCAATTGATCTGATCACTCTTCATAACATTCTGGAGTATATGCAAATTGCCATCATACAAACTGAAGCAGCAGACCTTGTGAAAATTAATATTTGTGTAATTCTCAAAACTTTTGGCCAGGACTGTACATGTCAGTATTACCAAAATGACATTGTAAGTGTGAAAAAAGTGCCACTTCCTTCCTGTGGCATGCTATAGGAGTTGTTGGTGACACATTAAAGTGACATTAAACCCTCAGATTTTTTAACATAAACCAATACTGTAATGTGCGCCTTACTGTAATCCATGGTTGTTTCCCTTCTCTTTGCTGCTCTTCTTTTTAAATCCTCACGTCTTCTCCTGCTTGGGGAGAACTTCCCTTTTTAGCTCAGGGCCTCTTCCTGTAGTGCTGGCTCAGGTTACAAGCCTATACAAACGTATACACAGACACCGTGTATCCATTCCTGAGACAAGGCAGTCTGCTGCAAAACAGAAGTTCTGCAGAGCATGAGAACAGATACAGATTTAAAAGGAAGAGCAGCAAAGAGAAGGGAAACAACCATGGATTACAGTAAGGCACACATTACAGTATTGTTTTATGTAAAAAAATCTGAGGGTTTAATGTCACTTTAATGAGATTGCTAGAGATCACTGCTATTACAAGGCAATAGGGAACACAAATCACATTTAGATATGAATAGGGTACATGTCATCATTACAAAAATATTGCTATAATTGTGGAAAAACAGTGCCACTTCCTTTTTATGGTATGCTATAGGAGTTGTTGGTGACAAATTACAAGATATTGCTAGATATCACTGCTATTACAAGGCGATTGTGGGCACAAATTATACTTATATATTATTTAATAGGGTACATGTCAGCATTACAGAAATAACACTATAAATGTGAAGAAACAGTGCTACTTACTTCCTATGACATACTATAGGAGTTGTAGGTGATACATTACATGAGACTGTTAGAGACCACTGCTGTTACAAGGCCGTGGGGAATATAAAATCAAATTTTTTAGCAGAGCCGTGTGAAGGGAGGAATTTTGTAGAAATAATGGCTTGTCCTTACACCTTATGGCAACAACTGTTCTGTAACAAATTTGTTTCTGAATCTCTGACGCTGTTACAAGCTAACTTTAAAGAAGAACTCCGGGCAAACGTTTTCCTAAACCTTGCAGTGGGGTTACCCAGGGCCGGATTTCCCACAAGGCCAACCAAGGCCCGGCCTTGGGGCAGCAGGGAGTAGAGGGGCAGCAAGGGGGTGGAATTCCTATCTCCCGATGCCCGGTACATGCAGTTCCGGGCATCGGGCGTGTAGTTGTTTTCTACATTTAGCCCTGCTTTGGGCAAGCAGAGCTAAATGTACAGCGGGGAAGTCCCCGAGATCACTTGTATGCAGCCTGCAGGTCTGCCATTCTCTATGGGGGGAGGGGGTTGGCGGGTAGGTGGGTGCATTGAGGAAACTGGCCTTGGGGAAGCAGAGAGAGTAAATCCGGCCCTGGGGTTGAGCTTAGGGCAACAAAATTGAAAAGGAGTCTGGAGGATGTCAGCTATGAGGAAATATTACCAATTACAAATATTACAAATGTGCACGGCATAAAAATTAGTTTTGGACAAAATGAATGAAAAGGGAAAAACCTTTTTATTTGTTTAATTCGATGAAAGAAAAAATTATGCTGTTTCAGATTGAGAGGCAACGAACCTTTGAATCCGAAAACGTACAATAAAAAAAAAGGCGGCCATATTGGTTACTGGCATCTTGGAGGAGGAGCGCATCACGTCGCCCGATGACAACATCAGGTGATGTTAAGCACATGGTGGGTGACTCCATCTTGGACACAGCAAGGTGGTGGTGCCCATACAAAATGAATTAATATATGACCGAATACTGTTTTTCATTAAAGGAGAACTATTGTGTTAAGGCTTTTCCCCATAGTTCTCCTTAGGGTAACGGAAGGACACAAACTAGCATCCTCCCGTCACCCTTAAGCTCAGTAGCTTGCGGTATACTGAGACGCCACAGTATACGGCAAGCTACTGCTCGCGGTATACTAAGACGCCGCAGCTGAAGCGGATCCCGACAATTATGTCTGGATCCGCCCAGCTGCGTGAGTGACAGCTGGCTCTGCCTATCTAGAGGCAGAGCCAGCTATACCCGCCCCCTCCCCCGTCCGATCCACCAGTGAGCGCTGGTGGATCGGAGCGGGGAGGTGAGCGAACGCCGATCAAGAGGTGAGCGAACGCCGGTATGTGTTCGCTCACCCCCCGATCTACTGAGCCGACCTGTGACAGTCTCATTATCACAGGTCGGCTAGAACTATGAGGTGAGTGAAAAGCACTCACCTCATAGTTCTCCTTTAACGGAATTTCGGGATTCAGCAAGTTCATCTGAATCTGAATGCACATGTCTAACAAAGACATATTCACTCTGGAGAAGAGGCACTTAAGAAGTGATATGATCATAATGTACAAACATACTGTATAAGAGGTGATCATAGTAACTATAAAAAATTGTTTTTTCTAAGGCCTGTGAAGAAGACGCAAGGCCACAATATGCGGTTGAACAAGCAGCAGTTTATTCTTAGATTGCAGAAGGGGTTCTTTACTGTTAGAGCAGTGAAAATGTAGAACTCACTTCCCCAGGTAGGGGCATTAGCACAGAGTGTTGATGCATTCTTAAAACGCCTTCCTGAGAGAGCATCATTTAAAAGCCTATGAGAGCACTTTGAGTTGAGAGGATGGAAAGAGATGGATAGAGAAAAGCAGTGGTGTCACAAGGGGGATGCGGGGGGTGCCCGACAGTGTCAGGAGAGAGGAGGGGACCAAGCGGCATACCTCATCCTGCCAGGGGAATGTCTCCTCCTCTCTCATCGTGCATGCGCGGCCATTTTGGTGATGGGCGCCGGCAGGCGTCAATTAGACGGCCGTGCATGCACGATGACGTCATCACGCACGCGCATGGTGACGTCATGCACAATGACTCAGTGGAGTGTCAATGACACAGTGGAGTGTCACCCGGTCTCCGCTCCGGGTGACACCCGGCCTCGGGACGCCCCTGGAGAAAAGGATAAGAAAAGTGGAGAGGGGATTGATATAAGTTAGAAAAGCTGGGTATACACTGGTAGATGTTGGCTATTATTCTTTAACAGCCGACCCTGAACAATGTCTGCATATGCGCCCGCCCCAAGATCCTTTGCGGCCGTACGAGCAGTTCCTGATTCTCGGCGCGCGAACGAGCGGCGATAACGAGGTAAGTTTAAAATGATTTTAAGCGTTGTTTTTTTTTACACTTCTTGTCTAAATCTACTGCTTGCTAGCAGTAGATATAAGCAAAAAAAATCGAAGGGTTAGAACCCCTTTAAGAAAGAAGTGACCAGTCTTTAAATGTACCCAGGGCCATCCCTATGGTATTCGCCACCTGAGGCGATGATGTACCAGAGGGTGGGGGCTGGGGTGCTGACTGGGGACACTTCTCATGCGGGGAGGGGTTGTGGGGGTGGTGGAGTGCGCCAGATTGCGCCATCAGCGGCCAAGCTCACTGGCTGCAGGAGCTTGGTGGGACGCAAGCCAGAGTGTCCCACTCAGCTCTTGACAACCAGTGAGCTGGGCAAGATGCCAGACAGAGCGTCACAGGTTGCTAAGAGCTCTTGGCAACCTGGGATGCTGTGGCCTCCTTTCCATCACCAACCACCCCGTCATCCCCCAAAGAGATGTGACCTGAGGTATCCTCCTCTGGCTGCCTAATTATAGGAACGGCCCTGGGGGTGCTGTTGCTATGTCCATAAAGGAAAACACAATCTTTTAAAGGCAGCCCCCCCCCTCCCACCCAATTAAACTG
>NW_017306718.1:645216-671126 GCF_000935625.1 Nanorana parkeri | reverse complement strand
AAACAGAATCTTTTAAAGGCAGCCCCCCCCCTCCCACCCAATTAAACTGCTTATATTTGCCCTGCTTCCTTAGTTTGGCAACCAGGAGCAAAGAGAATTAGCCATGTCACAGCTTGGAGCATTTACAGGGCTGAGGACTCCCTTCCCAGCCTCATGTGAGAGTTCTGAGAGTTCTTTTCTTCAATCCTGGGTATTTTTCTTCAATACCATGTCCAGTTCACCTCTGTAACATCAGAATCCATATAAAGAAGATAAGGAGAGGGGAATGTGTTCTGTAGTTCAAATCAAGCGGATAAGCCTAGATTAACAATTCTCTGAACGTAACTTTAGAAGAGGCCTACATTCACTATATTACCAGAATTTGCCCCATGTATCCATCACAGTTCTATCTTGGCATTCTGTTGACTGCAGTACATAATGAGGTCGAGCTGCAGAATATGCATTGCTTGAAGTTAATATTGTTAAGTTGTTTAATCACTGTTCATTGGGAAGTAGTAGTTCACAGCACCTCGCTCCAGTCCATGAACACTCACTGACATAATGCAAATGCAAGATTGTCAGTCTGAATCTGATAGAAGGACGGTGCTACAAGCTGGGCATACATTATTCTTTGTTTTATTATTATACAGGATTTATTAAGCGCCAACAGTTTGCACAGCGCTTTACAAAATGGGGGAGACAGTACAGTTACAATACAATTTCAGTACAATAGGGTTAGGAGACTTGACTTAAAATGCTCTACAGTCACCCCCAAGATATCCGATAAACAAACACTTGGTTTTTGGCAGCCTTCTCTTACTCTACTTTATCTCTTGATCAGAATATGTGTGTGGACGCGGGTTAAAAGGGGGGGGGGGGGGGGGGGGGGGGCAGTACAGTTACAATACAATTTCAGTACAATAGGGTTAGGAGATGAATGCATATTTATAATATGAATGCATATTAATAAATAACAAAGGGTAAAGTAGCTATGCATCATGCCATCAAATTAATAAGATACTTCGACCGAATGTAGCATGCAAATTTCCATTGTTATTTATAAATATGCATATATTCTGATCAAGAGATAAAGTAGAGTAAGAGAAGGCTGCCAAAAACCAAGTGTTTGTTTATCGGATATCTTGGGGGTGACTGTAGAGCATTTTAAGTCAAGTCTCCTAACCCTATTGTACTGAAATTGTATTGTAACTGTACTGTCTCCCCCATTTTGTAATGCGCTGTGCAAACTGTTGGCGCTTAATAAATCCTGTATAATAATAAAAAATAATAATAATAATGTATGCCCAGCTTGTTTTGGAGCACCGTCCTTCTATCAGATTCAGACTGACAATCTTGCATGATGCATAGCTACTTTACCCTGTCAGCATAATTTATATTCTAAAGTCAATGTTCTTGTAGATAACTTCTCATTAAACATGATGGTATTTCACGTTTTGTTAAGTCAGCATGCTTTGTTTTAAATGAATTGTGCTGTGTAGTTACATTAATCGTTCAATACAATAAAGGTTACACAGAGGTGTAGTGTTCTAAGCTTACATTGTACTCTATGAAAACAACTAAAACAGCAAAGCCTGCACAGAAACAGAAGTTGGAGTGTTGTTGGAGATTTATCTGGTAACTCCATTTCTCTGAGGTGCTGCTCATGCACCTGCCAGTAAAAAGGGCAATTCAGTAGTCTCCAAAGATGGCCATTATACTCTGTGATAATTTTTTGTTCATGTGTGTACACTGCCTGCGGCACATGCTCGGTGCACTACCTAGCTCCAGAGTTATATCATCAGTTGCTGCCCAATGGCAGAGCTGGACGATGGTGAACCCATCTTCTAACAGAAGAACTAGCAGAAAATGTCTGCAGTAGCAACAGAGCATCAAGGGGAGCATATACGCTGCATCGCTTGATCAAGGTGCACTAGTAGGTACATCTGCCATTATGTGCAAGGATGCAACACACATTTTTACATTATGTCAATTGTCCACCCATGCCAAAAGCAGTAAAGTAATACTTTAAAACTGGAGTTATCCTTTAATATGCTTCATGTTACAATCTTCTGAATGCAGTGTTTACATGTCTAATTTATATTTTGTTACCATTTTGTCTCAATAAAGAAGTGAACTTTTCTTACTTTCCTAATGTTAATGTGCAGCCATCTTTTTTGGTTTGGCTTTGGATGTAGCAAGGACTCCCTTAGGAGCTTTTATATTTTACAGACTTCTCACTGGTGATTTGCCCTGTCTTCTTTTTGATATTTTGTTGGTTTAGTTGTCAAGGGGAGAGAAGTTTGGGGGTAGAGGGTACCTAAAAACAGCAGCAAGAAGTAGCATCTTCTAGTATCTTTAACCTCTGCCACAGGCCTGCAATTAAATTAGTTTCCTAGATTGCTCCATGAGGTCTAATGTGAACAGCTACAGGCAGGAAGCTCTGTACAAAGCAATGACAGCTGACAGCACCTGTAGCTGTTCGCATGTAATCACACGTGCTATGATTACCTGTGGATGATCGCCCCTGGATGTAAACAGTTTGTGTTCAGGGGCTATTGTTCACAGGTAATCACAGCATGTCTTACATGCTTTCACAAACAGCTGCATTACAATGTTCATATGAGTCTCACAGAATAATTATTGAGACTCTTCCAATGGTTCATTTCACAAGTATGAATGAGGCCAAAATATCTTTACCCAGTCGTATAGGCTAGTTGTGGACCTTTAAGCTGAAACCAGCAATCTGTCATTGCAGATAAGCAACTAACAAATTAGGACTCTTCTTCAGCGTCAACTTCCTTCTCCCGGCAGGAGGCCTGAGAAACATGAACTGCAACTATTTGGACCTCTGGACTCACACCCTCGGCAAGGCAGCTGGCCTGAGAGGCAAATTGTGATGGCTAGACAAAGCGGTCAGAGCAACTTCAAAACTGCAGCTCTTGTGGGATGTTCCTGGTCTGCAGTGGTCAGGACCTACAAAAAGTGTTTCAAGAAAGAAAAACTGGTGACCTGACAACAGGGTTATGGGTGGCCTTAGGCTCATTAATGCATGTGGGGAGTAAAGGAGGCCTCGCCTCTATTTTAAAGATATGGGTAAAGCTCCTCTTTAAACGATATGCTACTGATGGCTTGGTGCCAAATACCACAGAATACTTTCAGAAATCTAGTAAAGTCCATGCCTTGACAGGCCATGGCTGTTTTAGAGGCAGGACTGACACCTACTCAATATTAGGTGGGTGGCCATAATGTTATGGCTGATCGGTGTATGTACATTACTCCATAGGAACCCATAAGGACCCAGTTAGACCTAGTAATTGCCTGTTAGCAATTTTAGTACCTCTCCTACCCTTAAAATTACATATGCCATGTTATCTTTCATTAAACTGGCTTTTATGTTTAGAGCTGCCAATTTACAGTTTCTGGCCTCATGGAGCTTACAATCTAAGGTACCTATCCAATGAACCTAGCAACAAGCTTTTGGAGTGCAAGAGGACACACTCACAAGCACAGGGAGAACATGCAAAAGCCATGCAGATAGTGCCCATGCTAGGATTCAAACTAACAATGGTATCACTGCAAGGCAGAAGTACTAACCACCAAGCCACCCAATACACTGCATCTGTACCCAGCTCTTAAGTCCTCGCAGAAGAACAGCTGTTAGAGCCTCCTTTCTTTCATCTCATAAGTGGTAATAGATATCTGATCAAAATAGGTTCTCACACAGTAGTAAAATTGCAATTTGCCAAAATGGAGACTGAGAATTTGGTTTTAAAAATTGTGAGGTCTAGCATAGTTTCCTTCCTTAGTGCTTCCTTATTTTGCTTTCAGGAAGTTTGAATATGTGTACAATATAAGAGAACATTGCATTATCTCTTTCTATGCTGGATGGTGACAAGTAGGACTGGACTGACCAGTTGTTAGCTACAATTTTAGTGCCGTGTTCTGTCGAGAACGCCGACCCATTATCTGCGTTTACGTACAGGCGGGATTAACGAGGAAACCGGCATTTATTTACTCAGTAAATGATAGCAGTAAATGATGGGTGGAATATTATTACCAGTCACAAATAACGATTTAAACGAAATACTTTGTGAATAAATCCCTGGTCCCTTGATAATATTGGTCTGTGCACAAGCGTAGATGCTGAGGTCAGCAAATTGGACTACGTTGGCGTTCTCGACAGAACACCGTTATCTGGGTTTAGTGTTGGGGCATTTTCATGAGTATGAGTACTTGTGAAAATGCCAAGTATTGGCAGTGGTGTATCCCTACTTAAAAATATAATGCATTGCTGGGACCTGTAGTCCTACATAGTTGGAGCTATTGTACATTGCTGTATAATCGTCATACAGCAATGCAGAATACCACCAGCTATGCGGGACTACAAGTCCCAGCAATACATTATAATAAAAGTCAGCATTACAGAATATCACCAGCATCCCCCCACACTTCCCTCCCCGCGCCCCCCTTCCCACTCCAGGCTTACCTTTCCACTCCTGCAGTACAGGGATGATTATTATTTTAAAAAAAAATGAATGTCTTCAAGGTAGTCCTTATGGAAAAACAGCATAATCAAATATTTTTTTTTTTTCACATTGGGAATATACAATTCTATACAATGCTCAATTTTTTTTTTTCAGTGGCCCAGCAGGTGGTTGGTACTTTAAACAACCAACTGAACCTTAGGGCCTCGGTTACCAGCGTCATGCGACCCTTCAGTGTTTGAAGTGTTGCTCTCAGGCTCAGCAGTCAGTAGCGAGCACATTGATTTGTAAAGGGGCTTTTAATAGCAGTGATCTCTAGCAGTTTCATGTAAATATCCCTACTCTGTGACTATCTCCTACAGCACGACCACATTGTCCAACCACTCCTGTAGGACAGTCTCTGACCATTTCCGCTAGTCATTTTTCAGTCTATGATCCTTGGGCTACCCCGCACTGCAAGGGTTAAGTGCTCATTTTGTCTAGAGAGCTAAAATAACAGAGATATACTTACCCAAACCGCAATCCCGGCTGGCTGTTAGACCGGTCCCTTCAGCCTTGCTCCCCTGCTGATCCAGCTGTCTAGTCAACGCTTAAAGAACGCCAAGGGACATTCTGTCGCTGGAGCAAAGGAGACAGGCTGGAGGGACTGGTCTAGGAGCCAGCTGGGATTGTGGTTCGGGTGAATACATCTCTGTTACTTTAGCTCCCTAGACAAAATGAGCACTTAACCCTTGCAGTGCAGGGGTTGCCCCACTGCAAGGGTCAAGATTTTATTTGCCCAGAGTTCTTCTTTAACTCTTGTCTGGTGCTGTGTAGAGTGCAAACGAGTAACTTTTTATAGTAAATGTATATGTCCCACCCAGATAGATTAACCGCCTTCTATACTGGCTTTTGTGTTACGTTTACAGAACCACAAAAGGAAGTGTGGCATCACAGCATCTGGGTTTCGTTTCTGTGTGTGGCATGCTTCACGTCAATATAGAGAAGGAAATAGAAGCAATAGAAATAATGAAACAGCAGTGTTTGCATAACCATGTGCGGACAATGTGTCACTAAAAAGAATTCCTTGTTTTTCCTCCATAGAATAAGTATTACTTTGTAGCTTTCTGTACTTGGTTGCTGATAATAATGGTGCTGTTATGGTATATATATTTTCTATGTGCAATAGGTGGAAAATGTAACATAATTAAGATTCATTGAATAACTTAAATATTTATACAAAATAAAAGATGGTCGTTTTGATTGTAAAAAGCTTGTCACGCACAGTCAAGTTATTGATGTAACACTCATTAGGTGTTATATCCAGTATGGTAGATGTCATTAGGTATTGTTTCTCACTTGTATTGGAAAATGGGTTTTGTGAAAGTGGGTTACAGAAAGTTAAGGACACATATGCTAAAGCACTGTCATATATTTTAGCTGTTCAGTGGGCTCCACTACATGTTTCAGTGCAGGATTTTTGTCACCAAGCACAAACTTTAATTTCCCTGTGTCCATGGTCCCTGGTATGTATACCATTGTTCTGTAGACTGTATAACTGTAAGACATTCTAATTAATTTACACTTATTTGGATTTTTTTTACCAAAGAAATGTAGCAGAACACATTTTGGCCTAAATGTATGAAGAAAGATTATTTATTTGCAATGTTTCATTAACATAATATAAGGAAAACAGTTTTTTTGTAAAAACAAATCGGTATTTTTTTCTTTATATAGTAAAAAATAAAAACCCCAGTGGTGATTAAATACCACCAAAAGAAAGCTCTATGTGTCCCCAGAAAATGGTAAAAAATTCATTTCAGCACAGCGTTGCATGACAGAATAAATGTCAGTCAAAGTACCGCAGTGCTGAATACTGAAAAATGGCCTGGCCAGGAAGGGGGTGTAAACACCTGGTCTTGAAGTGGTTAAAGGGTTTTAAAACCCAAGATAAAAAATGTAATATATTGCAGCTCACCTGATGTTCCTGTCACTTAAGGTGGCCATAAACTGCCAAACTCGCACAGTGGGTGCTGCTGTTGGCACTGTTGCTTACGGCCTGCATCCCTTGATCAGCTGATCAAAGGAACCAGTCAGAAAATCTTTGTATGAACAGAGCCGGCAGCCAATGAGCTGTGGCTCTATTTGGGTATTATTATTATTATACAGGATTTATATAGCGTGCGCCCCCCCGCTTCTGCACCATACCAGGCCACATGCCATCAACATGGGGAGGGTGCTTTGCCAGGGGTACTGTTACCCTAGGACAGTAACACTTCCTGTCCTAGGGTAAGAAAGATCACTCACCGACTGAATTTCTTGAGAAGCAGTATTGCTACCCTAGGATGCTCTCCTTTAGACTAAAAACACTTCCCCCTCTCCTCATCTCTATAAAATAGAAGGAAGGGGTTATATAGTCCTCAAAGATAGCTGAGAAAAATTTCATTGGTGAGAGTGCAGCACAGGAAGGATGAACAGGGGATTGTATTTATCAAACAGATTATAACAAAAGTTTTTAATTGTACTGCTAACCCCTTGCCTTTGGCTTGTTTGGTCATTAAGAAGTTCTGAATGATGGGAGCTCAAAGGCAGGCTCACATGATCAGGGAGCGCTAGCTTCTGATGCTAAACAGTGACCAGAAGCTGTTGGTGCACACTCAGAACTGAACAGTGACTGGCTTAAAAATCCATTCAAGTACCTGAGCTATTAACACAAATGTAGCTTATTTGTGTATCACTCAGCTGTAGATCCTCAAATTATCTCTGAATTGGTGCTGACATGACACTGTCCTTCCTTCAGGAGGGTGGCTTCTTTTGTTCCCCGTGATCCCTGTGTGTGTTGTAAAGTAGTCACCGCCCCAAGCTCGCTCCTGTGATGGACTATAATTTCAATACAAATCAATAAACTAAATGTGAGATTGTAGTCCATCATGGGAGCAAGCTTGGACCGGTGGCTACTTTACAACACACACAGGGACCAGGGGAAACAAAAGTAGCCACCCTCCAGAAGGAAGGCCAGGGTCAGTATGAATTCAGAGATGATTTGAGGATGTACAGGATTTTTAAGGTTTAACTCCTCAGTTTAGTGACATTTTAAGCCCCATCAGCCAATGTGACACTTATATTGGTTATGTCAATGAGAAAGTGTTAGCAGACCAAAAGGGACCAAATAAGACATGTTCATTGTTGGAGTTTATATATCCTTAGTTAAAACACTGCTTTTTACATACCAGAAGGGGCCATCAGTGTTTATCTTCCAATTACATTTGCCAAGGTATCTGATAGGAAGTCATTGTATCAGTCTTGGGTCTGGTGGATATCTCTGGCCAGGCCAACATTTCTTAGAGCATTGAAAAACATTTCCCAGACAAGCATGTGGAAACATGATGAAGAGGATAAACAGCGCTGGCAGTTGTGTGCTAATTCAAATGAGTTGTAGATTAACATAAGATAGCTGAGCCATACAAACTTTTACTCACAGTGATTACTCACAGCCATGCAGCGGCTAAAAATACTGCATGCATTATTAATACACTGTAACTGCATTACACTTAAAAATATATCAATATGAACAGTACTGGTTCACTCTAGGTTATTGGGGCTGTAATATAAAAAGATTGTATTGTTGTTTTTAGTGTTTTAGTGAAAACATTCCATGCAATGATTCTTTTTAGCATAATAAAGTAAACCTGTTCTGAGAGAAATAAAAATTTCCAGAAGATGCTAGTTGCCTGCCTGTCACATCGATCCAATGACTTATTCTAGGTCAGTAAAAGAACTAAAGTTAGAGACATCCAGTGTACTAGTATTCTTAGAAGGAGATAAGCCCTGACAGAGTCTCCAGTTTCTACCAATAATATTTTCCTTAACCATACAAAGCATGGATTTTGACAAAAGAACTTTTAGCTTCTTGTTAATGTGCAAACATAAGGTATAGGATATGCGTGTAATGGCCTTGGGTGAGGTAAGTTAGAGCTCCTCGACTAGGTAACATGGACACTTATATAAGCAGCACATGAAATTTATCATGCGCCTCTGCCATGGCCAAAAAGTGGGTTATGCAGGCTTTGTCTTATTACTTATTAAGGTAACATGATATTGCGTTGTTTGCAGTCTTTAAACTAGAAGATCGTTTTGGAATGGAAACATAGAAATATATAAGAGTGACAGCATAAAAAGACTAAGGGGTCTATTCACTAAGCTGCCGTATGCAGCCGAGTGAATGAACAACCTAAAGCGAAGTGAGCCGAACGCTGTTCACGGCTCACGGCTATTCACTGCAATCAGCCGTACATCGGGTGGCTTCGCGTGGCTTCGGGTCGGCCGAACATGCGCAGCATGTTTGGCCGACCCGAAGTGCAGAAGGAGTTTGATTCAGCCGATCCAACATCTGGATGGGGACACAGCGCGGCTCAGCCGAGCCGAGGCATATACATTCGGTTCGACTGAGCCGCTCGGCCACGTTCAGGAGCTGTATGGGCTATGGTGAATAGCCCGTACAGCAGCCCTTCTGTTCTACTGAACCGAAGGGGTCCTGGGGCCTAAGCTAGCCGAATGATCGGCCGAAGCTACGGCTAGATCCTTCGGCTGCTTCGTGAATAGACCCCTAAGTGGTCCATTGAGTCTACCCATTTTTTATTTAGTGACGCTAAACTCAGGAGTTAAATCTTACAATTGCATCAAGTACCTTAACTACGTGTGTATCACTCAGCTTTAGATCTTCAAATCATCTCTTCTCTGTATTGGTGCTGACACTGTCCTTCTTTCTGGAAATGGGTTCCTACTTTTGTTCCCCATTGTCCCTGGGTGTGTTGTAAAGTAGCCACCGCTCCAAGCTTGCTCCCGTGACGCACTGCAATCTCAATAGAAATTGGTAAACTAAATATGAGAATTGTAGTCCATCAAGGTACCGAGAATGGAGCTAGTGGCTACTTTACAAACACAAACAGGGACCATAGGAAACAAAGTAGGAACCCATTTCCAGAAGGAAGGACAGTGCCAGCACCAATTCAGAAATGATCAGAAATGATTTCAAAATCTTCAGCTGAGTGATACACAAATAAGATACATTTTTGTTAATAGGTAAGGTACTTGAATGTATTTTTAAGATTTAACTCCTGAGTTTACTGTCACTTAAAACTTTTTGTCTGAATGTCGAAAATTTACAAACTGTTGACAGATGTACTACCTCTGCTGGAAGTCTGTTAAAGCATCAACTGCTCTTTCAGTAAAATAATACTCTCTAAGGGTAGCTTTGAATGTTCCCCCTGCTAGTTTGAGCTCATGTCCCTGTGTTCTTGATCTTAAAGTGACACTAAACTCAGCAGTTAAATCTTAAAAATGCATTCATGCACCTTAACTATTAACAAACATTTATCTTATTTGTGTATCACTCAGCTGTTATTCCTCAAATCATCTCTGAATTGTTGCTGGCACTGTCCTTCTGAAGGGTGGCCACTTTTGTTCCCCATGGTTGCTGTGTGTTGTAAAGTAGTCACCTCTCAAAGCTTGCTCCGTTGATGAAATACAATTCAATAAATAAATCAATAGACATTAGTAAACCAGTGTAGTCCACCAGTGTATGGCTAGCTTTAGCTTCATATTAAAAATACTGCCCTCCTGAACCTTATTCATATCTTTAATGTATTTAAAGGTTTCAGTCAACCTTTATCTTCTTTCCTCAAGACTGTACATATTAGGTTTTTACAGTCTCTCCTGATATGTTAAATTCTTTAGACCTTTCACCATTTTTTGTTTCCCGTCTCTGAACTTATTCTATCTTATCACCATCTTTTTGTAAGTAAGGTCTTCAGCACTGGACACAGTATTATAAATAAAGTCTAACTACAGGTCTATATAGGGGAGTCAGAAACTCCTTCCTTCTGCTAGTAGTCTATCTAGTGATTCACCCCATAATTCAATTTGTATTCCCACTTCCAGACTACACTGTTTGCTCATTTTGTAATCATCTGAAATAAGCACCCCAATTATTTTTTCCCTGCAGTTCTGGCCAACACTGTACTGCATTGCTTGGGTCCAGCAAGTTGTTTGTTTGAAATGATCATTGAGTCTTCTTTTTAGAAGCAATCCCATTAATAATACCTTCATACAGATGCTAAACTCGCTGGCCTGTAGCATCCGTATTCTTCCTTTCTACTTTTCTTGTGGATAGGTACAATATTAGCTCTCCACTAGTCAACTAGGGAACGTCTCCTGTTAGAAGAGGTGGATTAAAACAGTGGTTCTCAACCTGTGTAACCTCAGGACCCACATTTGTCCTTGGACATTAAGTGATGACCCAAGTCACATTGCAATGGAAGACACGGCATTGCGGTACCATGCGATCCGGTGCAGGGGATCCGTGCAATCCTTAGCTTGGGGTCCAGTGCTGGGCTGTGATGGAGCTCCATCCATACATGCATTGCTTGTACAACTCCCTTGTGCGCCGTGTAGAGGTGCTAGGAGCCAAAATGTGATGTCACTCCGATCCAGGCACCTCTACAGGTCATGTGAGGGAGCTCTAAGCAATGCATTTATGGATGTAGCTCCCTCGCAGCCATAGCTCCAGCCCGCCCCACCTCAAGCTGACACTTGGCACTGGGCAGCATATTCTGAATGGCTGCTCAGCGCAAGAACAGATATTGCTACGCTAAGGGGAAGCTGAGGAGCCTCTAACATAGCAAAGTAGAAGGCACGCAGCGACCCACTGAAAACGTAGTTGCGACCCACTTTTTGGTCACGACCCACCAGTTGAGAACCAAGGGATTGTCATTTACTTTGCAGAAGTCTATTCGGAAGCCATTTTTAAATAGTTTGCTACACCCAGGCCTCCCTGAATATAAGTGTTGTGCTAAGTTTTCATTTTTAGAGATCCCATGATATCTTTTTTCCTGTCACTGATATACCTAAAAAAGGTTTGGTCTCCTTTATTAATGGATTTAGAAATGTTCTTGTCTTTCTGAGCTATAGCATCACTGATAATATAATTGACCTCCTTTTGTCTGTTTCTATACACTTTTCTGTCGACCTTATTTTCTCTTGTATTTCTTACAAGCTGTTTCTCCTATACTATCCTACCTACCTCTGTAGTAAATCAAATTGTTTTTTCTTCCATTTACTCTTACTAATTTGTGTGGCATATAATCTAGTTACCTTCAGGATGGTAGACTTTAACAGTGCCTGCTGTTCACTGACTCCTGATAATTTACTCCAACCTTTTAATACATTTTTCGAAATTCACCAATTCACCAATTCCAACAAAATAAAATATTGTTTTTGTATATGATTTTTCAGTTTTTGTTCTAATATCAAACTAAAGACATAGATGATCACTAGAGCTCAAGTTATCTCATACCTCAACATCAGACAATTGATTCCCATTTTCAGTACCAGGTCTGAAATTTGATCTTCTCTGGTTCAACTTTTTACTAACTTTTTACTTTTTAGAGAATCCCCTTTCAATGCCTCCACCATATCTCTGCTCCTGCTTGTAAACACAGTTTAAAAATTCCAGTCAATGTCCGTCATGTTAAAGTCACCCATAATTAAAACCTCTTTCTTTATTATCATTTGAGTTATTTCATTGTTTTCATAATAATCATTATCATAATCCCCAGACAGTCCAGGGGTTCTCTGGTTTGTAGGCAGACCCAGAAGGTTTTAAATAGTTAATTTGTATTATGAAATAATTTTAGCTTCATGCTATTTTTGACATAAACGGCAATTTCACCGCCTCTCTTTTCTACTCTTTCTTTTCTGTAAAGTGTTTACCCTGGAATAGTTATTTCCCAGTCATCTGAATTCCTGAGCTAAGTCTCTATTAGTGCAACAAAGTCCAAGTTACCTCTAGACATAAGAGATGTCAACTCACAAAGCATGTTACCTAAACTATGGACACTAGTGCTTATGGCAATTAGGGATGTTCAGATGCCAGTGCTGATATTGGCATATTCACGAGAACTACCAGGCTCATAGTGGTTGCAACCGTGACTGGGCCCTGGCGCCTCACCACTGTCCTGAAATCATTAGTCTGTATTGGTTTAGAAAAACTGTCACATGAGACTAAAAGTTTTTTTTATCAGTAATTGGTATCTGTGAGTACTTGGACAGGTATCAGTACTTGTACTTGGTCTGGAAAAAATGGTATTGGTGTATCCCTAAAAATGGCATCTGCCTCCTAACTTTTGAGTTTTTTTCTAGTCTAGTCTTGCTTGGAGCTGGAAAAGTATCTGCACTTGTACTTGTACCAAGTACGGTACTTTGTATCTGAACATCCCTACTAACAATTATTTATACTTACCATATCCACCTACTGATGATCAAACTATGCCCAAACGTAAATACAATACTGATTAGGATAATAGTTTATCAATGCTAACTGGAACACACGTAGAACCCCCAACACTCAAGCTGTCCATATGCACTTTAACTGTCCATACACCTATAGATTATCTGCAGATTTTCTGTGGTCAGATGGAAAAGGTGCAACAGATTCCTCCATCTACGCTAAACCGTGTGGATGGAGGAATCTCCCACTGGGCCAAGCTTCAGTATTTTGCTAGTCAGCCCCACTGGCTTTCAAATACCTGAACAATCTGATTGGATGCAGGCATTGTTCAGGTGTTTTGAGAGCCAGGGGGTCGCACTAGCAAGATACTGAAGCTCGGTCCAGTGGGAGATTCCTCCATCCACACAGTTTAGCGTAGATGGAGGAATCTGTTGCACCTTTTCCATCTGAACATAGAAAATCTGCAGATAATCTATAGGTATATGGCCAGTTTAAGATTTTTCTCATTCAACCCCAGCAGGCTGACTTAGAGAAATCTCTTACTCCTGTATTAACAACTCCTAAGCGATCACACCTATTTTTATTTACTATTAAGTGATAGAATGTTTGCACAGTCCTTGTTTGGATGTTGCAAATCAATGAATATGGCTGCAGTTAGAACGGATGTTCTAGTTATTCTGGCAGTGTTGATCCCCATTCACACCAGAGCAACAGTGTTTCAGTGCTTTTTTCTGTGCTTTTTTTTAAAGCGTTTTTGTACATTTTACTGGTATTTTCTGTTCATATGTAAGAGTGTTTTAAAAGCAGTTTCAGCTAAATAATGTGTGAAAAAGCGTAAAAACGCGCTAATCAGCACGGTTCCATTCAGGGGCGTAACTAGAAATCACATCCTCCGTCGCCAGGCCCGCTCCGTCCTCCATCGCCGGCCCGCTCCGTCCTATGTCGCCGGGCCCGCTCCGTCCTCCGTCGCCTGGCCCGCTCCGTCCTACGTCGCCTGGCCCGCCCCCTCATCCTCCTCTGATGCTGACTCCCAGGCCCCGTGTTGTACGTAAAAAAAAAAAAAAGTAATAAAAAAATGAAAGATTCATAAATCGCCCCCCCATATACACACGCATATATGCGTTAGGTGTTGCGTTTTAATCGTCACCTATGGGCGTTTTTGCGGGCGCACGCCCGACTTGACCCCGACTTTTATGTTTTACATAAAATATGGGTAAGAATAAATGTTTTATAATATAACGTAGGGAAACTTTTTTGTTTTTTTTTACATTTATGGTACTTTTTTAATTATATAGTAAAAAAAAAAAAAAAAAACACCGTGGTGATTATATACCTCTAAATAAAGCTCTATCTGCCCCCAAACTTTTTAAACATAAATTGCAAGGCTATAGTCCGGTCATGCTGACTGGTGAGACACTATCACATTTTTCAAGCCCTGGTCATAGTATTATCTGTGCTAGCATCTCAGTTACAGTGATAATGGTAATATATATTTAGGCTAAGGTTTATGCTTGGTTGGATTTAAGGGGATAAGATGTAATTAAATTAGATGTGAGCTCAATTAATTATATTATGTTAATTACTTTCTAAAAGTTGTTTTCATTCTTTTTAAAACTGAAAATGTCTTTAATAGCATACCCAATGATCCTACCAATCTTGTTTAGGCACTTTCTGTTATTGGATAACGACTTTTGTGCTCCTGAGTTGTCACCCTGTCACATGTTCCCCTTGTGGATGCTACAAGCGGTCATGAGAAAGCTCGTCCAGAGCAAGAACGTGCCGCTGATGCTGGATCGCGCACATGAGGATAGGGAGTGGCTGAAAGAGGCTGGAGATCAGCAGTCCAGGTACATAAAAGGTTAAAACCAGTATTCACTCTCACTTGAGAATTGATTTAATTAATCTTTGGTTGTCAGAGTATTTGTTCCTTGTGAGGGATTCAAGCAGTTAAAAGGTTAGCATTGTAATCTAGCAGTGACATAGCTATTGACTTTAGGCAGGGGCGTAGATAAGGGGGGGGGGGGTTCAAACCCCCCTCCCCCCTCCAGAGTGTCCTGGTGTACGGAGATCGGGTCTGTGTTTTTGATACTTGTGGACCGCTGACCGCGGTTCAGACAGAGGGACAGACCAGTGAACACACTGTAGCAGGGGGTGGGGCCGTTCAGGGAACTCCATTTCCCAGCAGGCACCGCGGTGAGAGAGCTAGTGGGATCCCATTTGTGTACTAGCTCAAGGCAGCGTGGGCAGTGCAGAGACATCCTGCAGGAGTTGGCAGCTTGGAAGCAACAGCGATCAGGAGGACAATCTGAAAGACTGAAAAAGAGCCGCAGCAGGTCCAGGTAGGTACGGAGTGCAGTGGTGTAAAAAACGCGGGTGGGGGGTAGGCAGTAAACACAGTTCATCAGTGATCTCATCAAGTAGAGGGCACTAATGGATGAAGCTGAATGGCAGAGCTGCTCAAGCCAGCTACACATATCCCCTGTGATTGCATATTTCAACTGCTCTGATGCCATATGACAATGTGCAAAGTATGGAAAAGTAGAACCTCCCTGGGCCCAACCAACAACTTCCTTCCACAGCTCTGCCACCTAGCATGTCTTCCCTATGTTTGATGACTCCATAGATAGTGAAGATGGTATATGAACTGGTCTGTGCTCTCAGCCCAGTTCCAATGCTACTATAGTCCATTCATTTTAACTTCTGACAGTGGCACTGTACAATAGGTGATATACAAATAAGTACATATAAAGAAAAAGAGAAAGCACTCTCCTAGTGCCATAAATTGAGGTAATAAATATAAGTGTTTTACAAGGAAGGAAAGCACTCATAACAAGTCATATCATTTGTTATTTATCAACCTTTAGACCTACCGTAAATCCTTACAGCATTCCCATGTGTCTTATAGGTTTCAGTCAAGTTGTTAAGACAAATATACAAAAACATAAAATGAGCAAAGTAGGTAGATCAATGAGACTTACTGTCAATCATAGCCACATAGCTTTCAACAGCTACTAATGTTGATTGTATACATCAAACCAACTGCTGAAGAGCTTTCAAAGAAATGGATTCGCGTGGGCTATTAAATATAGAGGGGAGAAAATGTACCTGGAGATCCCAGATCATGAGGCAGAGAACACGCAGCTTCCCCCAGGATCTTCAGTCCCTCAGAAGGCTGCTATTAACCATTTCTAGAGGCAACAAATAACAAGTAAGACTAATTTCTAAATTACAAATATTAGTACAATGAATATAGTATTGATGGATAAAATTACTGAAAATTGTATTTTAAAAGTAAAAACAAAAGAGACATAATAAAAATCAATCTCTGATAAGAGGCATGGAATAATAAACATAAACATATCACACATATTTTATTTTAAAACAAATAGAAAGGCCTTCATCAGTTATATACAGACATAACAGGTAAAATACAACAAAATTGTGCAGAACAAAACAATAATAAAAAAAAGAATACTACAATAATTGTAATAAAAAATAAATACAAAAAGCAAACTCTTTTCGGTGTGTGAGCAGAATATGTGAACAACCAGCAACAAACTCCTGCTGCGGAGACCAGGGACTGCAGTGTTATACACTGCTAATGGCTGCATCTGAAATCAACAAGTAACTAAGAGTCACAAAAACCTAGATGAAGATAAACAATGCACTGTTTATACAGAAGGTAGAATACATTTAATTATTATGAGGTAGATTTGTAAATGTTAAAGTGGTCAATGAAAAGATACTGATTTTAAAAGCAAAAACACAGGTACACAGCTCTACCTGCAAGTGATATGAGAACGCGATCTGAGTATACTTCATTACTTCAACAAGATATAATACTAATAGTGATCAGCACCTCCACACAATATAAAATGTCCATCTTTAATTGCAATTAATTAAAATTGTAACAGGCTTAACATGATTAAAATTGCTCTGAATATAACAGTATTATTGCACACAAAGGTAATTAGTCCATCTCTGTGATTCAAACACCACATTAACACCAAGAGTGTTGCAGTAAATGGATCTTGGCATATCAAATAAATGAGTGATTCAGAAGTTAAAAATACATCCAAAATTGGGTATTTCACTGTCAGCCTTCAACTAAATGTTACCCCCAAACCACAACAGCATATTTTCAGGCTTGTTTTTGAGTCACTGCTAAATGGGAAATACAGCTTTATATAGAAAGAAGAAAATCCAATTTCTGGATATTTTCATAAGTTACCCCTTACATACGCCACAAGTTAAAATCACTAATAAACTCTAGCTGGAGTCACGCCGAGCTCCTGGCAACCAGTGATGTCAGTGAACTGGCCGTAATGCCGGCCAGAGCTGCATGGTGCACCACCAGGATGCCAACCAGCGCACCATTAGCGTGCACCACCAGCACCCCATCAACTCCCCAACACCCCTCCCTGGAACATGACCACCAGCATCCCACTCCCCCATCTCAGGGACACCTTTGATTTACAGGCATTGTACTGAAAAATGCCTAATATAAAGAAATCTAAAATATAACGTTTATCCTTGACATATGTATCACAACCTATACATGTGTAGCCCCCATCACCATCACCTGTAGTCAGCCTGGCTTTATTATAGTGGCATTTATCTGGTTAATTCCAGGTGTCTGACATTGACTGTACCGCCCTGAGTGGAGTGTGACTCTACTATATTGTGGGACCGCCAATGAGAGGCACTGTAGTGTATGTACAGTACAGCAGCCAATCACTGGGTTTCTCTCAACCAGTGGTGCATGCTGGGATAGGGTACATATACTGGAGGGAATTGCCATCTGCTCAGACTAGTCATGGAATAGTGCTGAGAGCTCTCCAGCCAACCCCCCATGCCTGGGGGTGGACAAAGGCTGGAGTGTGGGAAGAGTTTCCCCGGGGCATCCAGTATGAAGGAGGCCTGTGTTGTTGCCAGTGGAAGAGAACCAGGAAGATGGATGGCTTCCGAAGGTACTCATAATCTAGAGGACCTCAGGAGCATGGCTGATCTCTCTCCTGCTGAGGATGTGTTCTCATCTCCTGCTCATCTGAGTCCAATTACTACTTGCTGTACTCCAAGTAGCTCTACTCTGAGATGCTAGAAAGGTCTGGAAAGTCTGGAGTGTCTGTAACTATGTCTGTTACACCCTGGATGTCTAGGATCCCTATACCCTCTCTCCCCAGAGTGAAGATGTTTAATAAAAGTGACTCAGCATTGCATTACTGGAGTGGACATCAGCTTTGTGGACACTAGAAGAGGGTGGTTGAATGCTAGTGGGGCAGCTGAAGATCAAACTCTAGACAGACTAGTGATGACCCAGGTTATTCCAGCGGCTCCTTTGGGGGTGAGCGCTACACATATTTCCCTGTACTCAAGATAAGTAGGTGAAAATAATTTAGTGGAAATTATTTGGAATAGTATTATACAAAATATATTATTCAATAAACAAACTAAAATTGCATTTTTTATCACATTTTTGTTAATTGTTCTGCATATTATAAGGAACATATTCAGGGTATTATTTTAAATAGTTACTAATGAAAGCCTTATATGTGCCAAAAAAGGTGTGAACATTTTGGTATACATAGCATTTACAAAGTTATTTCTGAGCAAACCAATAGCTGCCAAAATTTGGTCTGGTTATGCAGATTTTGATTATTCTGTGACTTAAAACGGTTAAAGGATGACAGCGGCATACAATGGTCCACTTTCAAAAGAGGCACATCTTTCTGTGTGTTTTGAAATCATATGCTGCAATTTCCTTTTTTGTGATCACATACAGTAGATAATGCTAAAAAATGTTCTTTCAAATTTCTTTTGAAACTAGATTCAGCCTTGGTGCTAAACTTAAGATCCACAGAACCTGTAAAAAGAAGCACACATGAGTTTTCAGGAAATGGCTATCTTGGTTTTTATTTAAATTTTTTAAATTTTCATTCCAGTGGCTGAACAGGAAGACCACTTGTGAGTCAATCATGTAATCTGCAAAAGCTCTAGGCCTTAGTGTTCTTTGGTCACAGTAAGATAAGGGAAAAATCATTAAATATTCCATGTCACCAACTTAAAAATGTGTAAGTTAAAGCAATCAAAAATTAGGGTCTGAAGTGAAGTGAGCCAAACGCTGTTCGGCTATTCACTTCAGCCTTGTATGGCTAATTTCAGCCGTATATCGGCTATAATCAGCCGTACGTCTGCTGCCTTCGCTCAGCCAAAGTGCAGAAAGAGTTTCACTCAGCCGATCCAACATCTGGATTGGCTGAGCCAAAGCTCTTGCAGCTCACTCGCTGCCGTTTGCCCCTATTCTCATAGGGGCCGAACGACAGTGAGTGAATAGCTGAATGCCGCTGAGCAGCATTCAGCTTGGCTATTCTGCTCAGTACCCCTGAGGAAGAGAGCATAATAGTAAAAAGGTTAAATAAAAAAAATGTGAAAAACTATTTAAAAAATATAACAAAATAGGAAAATGTAAAAAAAAAATATTTTAGAGAAAAGAAAAAGAAAACAACGCACGCCATCCTGGCCGCATAATAAAACATCTGACAGATGCCGGCAAAATAAAAACAATTGAGCTGAGCTTGAGATGACAGCTAACTCCGCCCAACTCTTTCATATTGGCCGGCACCTGCCAGAGTCTTCTAGCAGGTCCCGACCAATGAATAACAACTGGGCAGAGCCGGCCATTACGTCACGACCGGCTCCGCCCAGTTGTTATTATTTAATGATTGATCAGCGTCCCCAGCTGCCATTTGCGTGGAGATCGGTCGGCTCCGGCCGCCCTTTCTCTACGTTTCGGCTGTCACTTCGGCTCAGCCGAGCCGAAGAGTATATGCCTTGAGCTCAGCCTGGGCCGCTCGGCTGCCTTCAGCTGTTGTGCGGGCTTGTTGTGCAGGCTATAGTGAACAGCCTGTACAGCATCCCTTCGGTTCGACCGAAGCGAAGGGCTCCGGCGGCCAAAGTGAGCTGAAGGATCATCTGAAGCTATGGTTGAATCCTTCGGCTTATCTGTGAATAACCCCCTAGGTGTTTGAAATGTTTACTTGTACTATTTTTCCTTTCCATAAATTAATTTGTATTTACTTTCTAGAAAATTTTACAACTCCCCCTTTCCTCCTCACACGCCATAGCCCTCTAATCTTCAGGGAGTGTCTAATAATTATCTGTCCTGAGCCAGTATCTGCATCTAACCACTCTATATTAACATTTATGTAGTTGCCGGGGAAGGAGCAAAGGGTAAGACTATAGCACAAGGGTAGGAAACCTCGGAATGTCTTTGCCTTTGGGAGCTATACCTGTGGCTGTTCAGATTCTTGCAAAGCCTCATGAGACTTCTGGTTTCACCAATGCTAGAGTGCCAAGGTTGCCTACCCCTGCTATAATGAGTTATTTGAGTGACAGGTAGGAGTCTGCTGGAGATGCTGACATCACATCCAGGATGGAGATGCCTAACAGCAATCTCAGGACTTTTGGATGTCTACACCAGAGGCATGTTCCGTTGCTCAGCCGCCGCTGAACGCTGTGCTGCAAGTCAGCGCTCAGCACTGCTTACTTAGCACTCATAGCAGAAGTGAATACGGATGCAGTGTAATAAGTGTGACGGGAGTGGTGGGGACAGAGCACCGGCAGCCATTTTAACCGTGGGCCCACCTGGCAGCGCTGGAGAAAGGCGCCTGAACCCCGATGGAGGAAATCACAATTCAGTGTGGGAGCCTACGATTTAATATTTTGGTGGACGAGAACACCAAATATTCATTGGAAAATTGTATTTATTAGTCAAAAATACTATCCTCAGCTATTTTACTTAGCACTGTGCAGCCAAAGCATTCAGTGAAGCTGCTGCAGCGAACTGTGGTGCTGCAGAACAGCCTAAGGGAAGTCTTGCACACATTGGGGTTATTCACAAAGCTGCTGAAGGCAGCCGAGTGAATAACCCAGCCAAAGTGAAGTGTGCCGAAAAACGTTCGGCTATTCACTTCTGGCTTGTACAGCTGATTTCCATCTGTCGTTTGCGGGGAGAAAGGCCGGCCTTCGGCAGGCCGTTCGCCCCTCTTCAGTTGACACTTCGGCTCAGTCGAGCCAAAGTAAATGCCTTTGGCACGGCTGAGATGCTCGGCCGCCTTCGGCAGCTGTACGGGCTATAGAGAATAGCCCGTACAGCAGCCCTTCGGTTCGACTGAAGAAAGGCGAAGAATCAGCCGAAGCTACAGCTGGATTCTTCGGCTCATTTGTGAATAGCCCCCATAATATTTTGGGAACTTTTTTGCAGAAATTAATGGTCTGGAAACAGGCTCTCTTTTTAATGGGATTCTGAAGTGAAAGCATCATTTGGAAATAAAATAGCTTTTTTTATAATTAAAAGACCAAATTATAAACAGAACAGCGATATATAACAATGTAATTCAGAATCCTGCTGCACTCCTTACTGGGTATCCCTGTCAGCGCGGGTGCTCAAAGTGACTGCGGATGGCGCCGCCAGTACTGACATTTGTTAAAGATGTCACCAGCACACCATATTGAAGTGAAGAAGCGTCAATAAACAAACGTGTTCTTCAATATGGTGTGCTGGTGACATCTTTAACATATTACATTGTAAAGTACAAAATATAGTAGAGATTGGAATTCTGCCAGCATAACTAAAGAGTTGTCCTTTTGTTAGTGGATTTCCTTTTCTACTGTCTCAAGGCACAAACTGTTATTTTGTCTAGTTTTGATACTGTTTCTTTTCATCTAAAAATAGAGATGGTCAGTACATTCCACTTAAAGCTGCAGTTGTAAATATCACTTAGTAATAAACATACACTGTATAACAATGATAACAACAATACCCTGCTGATCTACTTGCTTCCTGCAAACAATGGATAAAGGGCACACAAATAACAAAATTGTGCAAAAATAAGCTGGTGTTACTTAATTGAATGTGAAAAAAAGTGGATCATTATATTTTTTTTAAATTTCAGTGGATATAAAAATAATTGCAGATAAAACAATCCGTAGGTTAGTATCTTGTTATACACAAAAAAATGCATTTATATTAAAGTCGACGTTGCGTAAAAATGCAAGGCTGCTTGTTTTGAAGCCCCACCCCCCATCCAATACAAATACTAAATTAAAGAAGAAAAATATTAGAAGAAAAAAGTAATTGCTTCTGGGTAAGTCTTGTACGCAAAGGTGATGTCACTTTGCTTTCTCCCAGGCTCCTATGAACCATGCAGGAGTGAATTAGGAACAGGAAGACCACTCATTAGTATCAAGAGAAGGCCCACTGTGGTCACCCTCACCTAGGCGAAGACAGGGTGTAAGGTAGGTATTTTTATTTTTTTCTTTAACTTAGCGGGTTATTCACTAAGATGCCGAAGGCAGCCTAGTGAATAGCCAAGCCAAAGTGAACTGAGCCAAACGGCTAAAATCAGCCGTACATCAGCTGAGCCAAAGTGCCGAAGCCATTCGACTCAGCTGATCCAACATCTGGATCGGTTGAGCCGAAGCTCCGGCAGTTCACTCGCTGCTTGTCGCCCCTATTCTCATACCAGGCCACATTCTCATAGCGGGCGAACGGCAGTGAGTGAATAGCTGAATGCACCGAGCGCCATTCAGCTCAGCTATTCTGCTCGCTACCTCCGAGGTAGCGAGCAGAATAAAAAAAAATGTAAACAAACAAAAAAACTATTTAAAAAATGATAAAATAATATATTTAAATAATTGTAAAAAATAAAAAAGTTAAGAAAATAATGTAAAAAATCTAAACAAAAAGAAAAAAAACGCGTGGGATCCCCCCCCAAACCATACCAGACCCTTTGGGTCTGGTAGGAATGTTAGGAGGGACCCCGAGTTAAAAAAAACGCATGGGGTTCCCCCCAAAAGTCATACCAGGCCCTTTAGGTCTGGTAGGAATTTTAAGGAGGAAACCTACCCCCAAAAATGGGGGGTCCCCCCTAACATTCCTAACCACACCCTTTATCCCAGCACAGGCCTGGCAGGGCATGAAAGGGGGGGGGCAATCGAGCGCCCCCCCTTCCTGCCATACCAGGCCACATGGCCTCGGCACTGGGAGAATGCTTTTTCCAGGGACCCCTAGAAAAGCACCTTGTCCCCGTGCCAATAGGGACAAGGGCCAACTTCCCCACAAGCCCTGGGGCGTTGGTTGTAGGGGTGTGAACAGGGGGCTTATTCACATTGGATACCCCTTGCACTGCTACCCATTCACTAAAGGGTTAAATAAAAGCTAAATAAAAAGACCAGACTTTAATCAAAAATCCTTTTAATTGAAATAAAAACACAACAAATGAAAGTCCTTTATGAAGAAAAAAAACAATTATTGATCCAACTACGTAATCCAGGGTCAATCACGACGTCCAGCGTTGTCCACGACGATGATGACTCGGCAAAATAAAAAATAATAAAAATAAATTTAATAAAAAAACAACACCAGCCAACCCGTCGTGACAAACTCCCGCTGCAGAATGACATTCTGACAGATGCCAGCAAAATATAAACAATTTGCATCAGCTAGCAGTGACATCACCGCTAGCTCCGCCCAACTGTTTACATTTGTCTGGCAACTGACAGTCTGCCTGCAGGTCCCAGACAGATCAAACCAAATGGGCAGTGCCATCTGTGATTTCATAGCTGGCTCAGCCTAGTTGTTGTCATTTAATGACAGCCCAGTGTCCTCAAATAACCTGAGGATGCTGGCCTGTCATTGGTTGACAACAACTGGACAGAGCCACCCTTGACATTATAGCTGGCTCTGCCCCGTTGTTGTCAGTAGCGGGGAACACGGTCTGCTTGGGCAGACAGTTCTCCCTGCTGTGGCTGTCACTTCAGCTCAGCCGTGCTGAGGCAAATGCATTCGGCTCGGCTGAGCCGCTCGGGTGCCTTCGGCTGTGATACGGGCTATTAGACATCGTTTCGGAAAGATTCGTTATTCGGATGTATCCAAATCGCCGTATGACAGAAATGACGAATGAAAACGAATCGGAATTTCCGAAAACTACAATTTCGGATGAAATTTGTTAGCGTTAGTCTGTACGAATTTTCGTTTGTGGACTAATTTTCGTTGCAGCAAAGTGACAGTAGACACAAAAAAAGGCTTTTTTTCCCCACAGTCTGCAGAAGAGAAAAAAGCGTGAGGTTCCCCCCCCCAATTGATACCAGACCCTTTAGGTCTGGTAGGAATGTTAGGCGGGACCCCCAAGTTAAAAAGCAAAAAAAGTGAGTGGGGTTCTCCTCCAAATCCCTACCAGGCCCTTTAGGTCTGGTAGGAATTTTAAGCGGTAACCCCACCCCCAAAAAATGGGGGGGAAGTGGGGGTCCCCCCTAAAATTCCTGCCAGACCTATTGGGAGGGTGTCCCTATGCCGATGGGGAACGGCCTCTTCCCCACAACCCTGACCCGGTGGTTGTGGGGGTCTGCGGGCAGGGGGGGTTATTTGCATCGGGGTACCCCTTTCATTAAGGGGCACCTAGATGCTGCCCCCCCTAGTGAATGAGTATGGGGTAGTTGTACCCCTACTCATTCACCAAATAAACAGTACAATAGTAACTAGCCCCTACTCATTCACTAAAGGGTTAAAATTCAATGTAAATAAAGAAACCACACTTTTAGCAAAAAAATCCTTTCATTGAAAAAAAAAAACCAAAGAGCCAATTTTTGACTATTCCTTTAATTAAAAAAAATGGCTCCATCGATGTAATCCTGGGTCAATCACGATTGCACGCCGCCCCCCTGAAATAAAAAAAAAGTCCCGCCCCACGATGACCCGTCCAAACCCAACGAAAACTCGCCACAAAATGTAATCTCCTGATTGTGACTGTTCTTTCACGGTAATAGATTTATCTGGCTGCCATCTGTCTATCAGTATGTATTTTTGGGAGGTCACTCTCATAGGACCTGCATATTTTTGGAAGCAACCTCCCACAAATATGTATTTTTGGGAGGTCGCTCTCATAGGGCCTGCTGCAGTCTTGTGTTCAGCAATAAATAGTAAAAATTCCTTAGTGACACATGCCTAATCATTACCAGAAGTTGTCTGCTGTTGGTTCCAAGGGCAAGGCAGGTAAAGGCAGAGTAGGTAGGAAAACCCAAAAATTACCAGTGGCTCCTGCAAGAACCATCTAAAAAGTTGAGAACTAAACCAAGTTATGCACTCCTCTAATACAACCTGCCATAAAGGTTTCATTATAATCATATGCTGCCATCTACTGGATACATTGATAACATTCTCTATCATGTCAGCATTTTCTGATTTTTGTGAAATTAACCATATTTTATTTTTGAAATTAGCATATATTAGCATATATTTCTTGATCAAATCCATATTTAAAGTGTATATAAACCCAAATACTAAAATATCATATAAGCTTTAACATGTTAATCTCATTTCAAATGTAATGATCAAACACTTTAAATCTGTAATCAAATAGTATTAAACTCTCAAACTGTTTTTAATAATGAATCTAGATCAAATGCATATACATTGCCCAGCAAGTATTTATTTACATTTTTACCCAAGCATTTACAGTCATCATGTTTCTGAAAAGCTGGCTCCAACTCTCTCAGCGCAACTTCCCTGAACCTACTGTTGAGTACAAGATCACAAGGGACAGAGCAGTCTCTAGCAGCTGTCCATCTACTAGCTTGGAGAAGGGACAAGGGAGGAAGAAGGAGTGGGGAACAGGGAGCAGATTGCATTGTGATGGTAATGAGATCTGGGCACCCCAATACTAATCAAAGAACCCCAGTCCCCTCAGCTGGAACAAACCACTTCTGGATATGATAACATAAGATATGAATTGAACATATGTGTTTTCTGGTTAAAGGATCTTCAAAAGAAAATCCTTTACATTCCACAGTCTGCTAAGTGCCTAAGTTGTTTTTTCAGGCCCGGCTGTTTCGTTGGTGTTAGTCGTAAAACCTTAATGAGAAAGTCGTAAAGTGCTAACTAGCCAGTGCACTTGACAGTCCCAGTTAATCCACAAAGATGACCTACAGTGATAGCTACTGACCCTCAACTCACTTCTGCCAGTAACATTAGGTTCCAAATCTCATTCAGTATTCATATTCATATAATTCAGTATTCATTCAGTATTCATAACTGTGAACCTGGGGGTGATACATTAATACTGTGTATATATGTATGTATGTATGTATGTATGTGTGTGTGTATATATATATATATATATATA
>NW_017306718.1:642190-645152 GCF_000935625.1 Nanorana parkeri | reverse complement strand
ATATAAGCATCATGGGACCCTAATCGCAGGCATACCAAACACATATGTCTTAGGAGGTCAACTAATTTCATAACACACAATAATCTATTGTTTATCAGGTAGTAACATGTGGGTATATAAAAATATGGCTATTTTTGTGAAACAGACAGTTTTGGGGGGTCAGGTGAGAAGATTATAAAGTGCTTCAGCTACCCTGCTTCACCCCCTAGGGGTGATTGCCTTTCTGATTGTGTAGGAGGCTGGCTCATTGACACCATGTACAAGCCCACAAAAAGTAGCTGCACAAGGCAGCTGAAGACTCTTGTGTGCCATTAAGCAAAGTCCTCCTCCCTTATGTACATGCACATACAAACACAAACAAGTGTCGGGTGCGCCTACGTGCGATTATGAGGATTGCGCTGCACAAGTTACATATCACCGCAAGCATGTGAAGAATAATTCTAGGGCCATCGATAACTGTTAACACTAAACTGATGAATGATAAATGCTTTAAAAGTGTCGCCATCAGCCAAGTAGTTTTTTGTGATTTTGCGGCCGCACAAAATTTAAGGCTTGACATGTTTGGTATCTATTTACACGATGTGACCCCGTCTTTTATTTTTTACCAAAAAATTACGTAATAATAACTCTAACCCTAATAATAAATGTTTCATTACCTAACGTAAGGAAAACAGTTTTTTTTTCACAATTCTCTGTCATTTTAAATAATAAAACATAAAAAAACCTCAGTGGTAATTAAATGCCACCAAAAAAAAGCTTTATCTGGCCAAAAAGGGACATAAAATTAATTTCAGTATGGCATTGCATGACTTAATAACTGTCAGTCAAAGTACTTCACCACTGAATACTGAAAAATGGCCTGGACAGGAAGGGGGTTTAACACCCCGGTCTTCAGGTGGTTAATTATGTTTTTCCCACATTTTCAACCAGACCAAGATGCCCAGGAAATGTTATAGTGACATGGGAAGAAAAACTACAACAATGCCGGTATGCACTCAACATGTATTCATAATGACTTAATCTTCTTTTCTGCAAAACACTGTTGCTGCACTGCTCAAGCACCGCTGGCAGTGTTGTAAAGTTTCCTTACCCCTGTTGCTTTTGCTCAGTCTAAATATTGAGAACAATAAAAAATAAATAATGTGAAAATAAATGCAAAAATCTGCTGCTCGATTGCTATTGGGATACCAGTCCATATGCGTGGGGTGCCAGGGTGGTTTGTTTGGGGGACACATTGTTTTTGTTTACAGTCTTTAGTAAAAGGGAAAAAAAAAGGAAAACAATTAAACATTAAACATGGAAGATGTATTAAAACACAGGTTCTTCGCTTTCCATAAGCTAAATATCCATAGCTCCACTTTAAACCAGAAAATAGTGCAATGTGAAAAACTGGTAAATTATAGCCAAATTACGGAATAAATCTAGATTTACTGAGTGACAAATAGGATGAATAATTGTAAAGCACTTTCCCATTGAGAAGCAGATGCTTATCAAACAAATCCTGTTTGATTACATTTCACATGGGCGAATCTAGTTTGAAAACGGGCACAAACTACTGTGATAAATAGAAAGAATGTGGTGGAAAATGGGCGAATGTTGGGTGAATTTCATGCTGATCTATTAATATTTGTAAAAAAGGTGTGTTGTAAAAATAGTATTTGAAAAAATTATGAACATTAATCAATATGTGAAAGAGGCAAAAAGTGGTAAACATGAATGCTATTGTCTCTCAACAATACCATAATAATATTAAAATTGATTCAATGTGATCATCATGAGTTTTCTCAAAACCAAGTACGATCTCTGAGGTCCATCTAGTGGTTACATTTACAAATGCATTTCTATGACAGCTTGAAGATCATACTAAGGACAAGCATTCCTAATTCTCAGGCATTGGAAATCTATGGTGTTTCCCACGATGAGGAAATAGGTGGAAGAAGTTAACTGCTTGATGCAAATGTAAGGGATGGTAGCTCAATTACATGATAGATATACAATATTTTTTGAACCTGAGACACTTGGCAGGTTTTTATAAACTACATATTTACAGCAGTTTCTTTCGTTTTATCTTCTTTTTATCCTTCTTTTGCTTGGAATAGGTAGTGTGGAGCGGAGACAGAGGAGGGGTGGGGAGGAGAAGTGAAGGGAGTGGAGATTAATGACAGATGGGTTGGAGGAGGGAAGAGGGAGGGGGAGGAGAGGATTAAGGTGAGGGAGGGTTTAGGGAAAGGGTAAAGGAAAAGGAATCATTATTTAGTACACTTTAGGTTTTTTTTGTTATGTATTATTGCACATTATATATTAGTAGGTATAATTTATTAATAAAAATTGTAAAATCCGTGCTTGTGGGTGAGTACAGTTTAGAAGCTGCTGCGCTATGGACCCTAAGAAATATGGAACGCTTCACGAATCTGCGTGTCATCCTTGCGCAGGGGCCATGCTAATCTTCTCTGTATCGTTCCAATTTTAGTATATGTGCTGCCAGAGTAATTCACTATTTAACTATATTTTTATGAACACATTTTTCACTCTTTCTTTTCTCTCTTTCTTTGCTCATGTAGAAGAAACAGACTGGATATAATAAAACAAGGGGTAAAGGAAGTAAAAATATTAAATGTTTTAATATATCAAAGTTTCAGCTTTAAGCTATCAAATGGAGGGTATTTTTAAATGTATCTTTAGCAAGTGGCATTATGCTGAGGAATATTAACATCTAGAAAGGGCAATACCCTTTGGTGGGCTCTGCAGGATGCACCGGGGCCCTGAGGTCACTAGTTACGCCACTGCCTGCAGGATCTGTGTGGGGCTTTGCCGGGTCTCGGGGGCTTTGCAGGATCCATTTGTCTTGCCTAGGGCAGCCCCAAACCAGAATACAACAGTGGCGGGGACATCAGCACAGACACTGCACTGCCACAATCCACTCTACAGCTCATCAGGAGGAGAAAAGCTCTATTGAAGTTCT
>NW_017306718.1:630863-641805 GCF_000935625.1 Nanorana parkeri | reverse complement strand
ACAAAACCCCCCCCCCCCCCACCGCTGGCCTCTGCACTCTGCATCACACCCTGACCTCTGCACTGTAGATCACACCACTGACCTCTGCACTGTATGTCATACCGTAGACCTCTGCACTGTAGGTCACACGGCTGACCTCTGCACTGTAAGTCACACAGCTGACCTCTGCATCACACTGCTGACCTCTGCATCACACCACTGACCTCTTCACTGTAAGTCACACCACTGACCTCTGCACTCTGCATCACACTGCTGACCTCTGCGTCACACCGGTAACCTCTGCACTCTATCAATAAAACAAAGAAAATCTAAAATTTTGAGTTGTCACCAGAACAGGAATAGATGGGGACTCTTCTAACAGGGACACTAGTTTTCGTGACCGTGCTTACCACGAGGGGTTTCCCTCACGGTCAAAGCACAAATGCTGCAAGCACTATTTTGACCGCAACGGACCGAACTGCAGGCACAATGTGCCCTGCGATCCCATGAAGGCGATCGCATTGCGGCCAGAGGACGTGGCTACCGCACCATTCACTTCAATGGCCCGCCACGCCCCCTTCTGCCCAGCAAAAAAGTGAGTGTTCCAGCCGGAACGTGGCCGGAACGCACTGCATATGGTGTGAACAGGCCAATCAAGGCTCACAAGGCACCGTGTGGTGCCCTGACAGTTTGTGTGTTCACTGAACATATGAACTGCTGATATTTGAGTCAAATTCATGCTCGACTTGAACATCGAGCCCATCCCTACTAAGGTTAAAAACAGAGATATTAGCTGTATGTCTTCTGCAGAATATGTGGTAGCCACAATGCTTCCTAACGACCCATCTGTGTAGTGTGGTCCTAACTATAATCTATGAGAGCCTCCATTTTCCCCATTTTTAAAGCACCCCCCCAATTCTGAAGGGCATGTGGACTGGTATTAGCGTTGTGGGGGACTGCGTGCTTTCCACTCCCTTGCTATGGGGATACCAGCCAGCACTGTTTTTTTCTTTAATGACATACACTATATTGCCAAAAGTATTGGTACGCCTGCCTTTACATGCACACAAAACATGTCAGCAAATGAATGAAAAGTCATTGCTGTTATTTACCAATATTCGCCCAAAACATTCCTACAACAATGTGTCCAAAGGTAAAAAAAAGCTGCTTCTGTGCTATTAATAGTCATTCTGGAAACATTCTAACAAACAATCTTTAAGGAATCCTTAGTGACTGGTAGGGTACCATGTGATTGGCGGAGGGCTACGGTAGTTCCAATATTCAAAAAGGGGGCTAGATGACAACCAGAGAACTATAGGCCAGTCAGTCTAACATCGATAGTTTGTAAAGTGTTAGAAGGCATAATTAAGGACTATTTGGTAAAATTTGGATAAGGGCATAGTTAATGACAATCAGCATGGGTTCAGGAAAGACCGTTCCTGCCTGACTAACTTGCTAACTTTTTATGAGGGGGTAAGCAGAGATATGGATGGAGGATGGAGGATGGATGGATGCAATATAACATTGCAGGAGGACCTGGATAAAATAGGGGAGTGGGCAATACTATGGCAGATGAGGTTTAATGTCGATAAATGCAAAGTAATGTACTTTGGACATAAAAATAAACAAATGGGCTATACTATTATGGGTATGCCACTAGGGAAGTCAGAAATAGAAAAAGATCTGGGGGTCATTGTAGACCACAAACTGAATGGTAGCTTGCAGTGCCAAGCTGCGGTAAACAAAGCTAGCAGGGTCTTGTCCTGTATTAAGAAGGGGATGTATTGCAGGGACAAGTCTATAATTGTGCCTCTATATAGATTGTTGGTTCAGCCACATCTGGAGTACGCGGTCCAGTTTTGGTCGCCGGTACTGAGAAGGGATGTCCTTGAACTGGAGAGAGTCCAGCGGAGGGCAACAAAACTAATTGGGGGAATGGAGGACCAGAGCTATGAGACAAGGCTTCTGACCTTAAACATGTTTATGCTGGAATTAAGGAGATTAAGGGGGGATATGATTTTCATGTACAAGATGTTCAATGGTGACAGCAACATTGGCAACAAACTGTTTGAGATTAACTCCATTACAAAGACTAGAGGCCACCACCTAAAGTTGATGGAGAAAAAATTCCAGCACAATGGGCGAAGAGGGTTCTTTACAGTAAGAGCGGTTAAGGTCTGGAACTCACTGCCATCGGCAGTGATTTCAGCCAAGAGTATAGATTTGTTCAAGAAACGTTTGGACAATTTCTTGAGGGACCGTAATATCCAGGGATACCAGTATCCCTAAGAATGAGATGATGCGTGGACCTATATGGGTTGGACTTGATGGACGTATGTCTTTATTCAACCCCAAATACTATGTAACTATGTAACTATGATGTGATATAATACATAGGACTAATCCTGCCAGAAAATGCTGTGTGAATCTCATAGAATCTTACTTGGGTGAGTTTAGCTTATTTTTTTACTGGGCACATTTCAACAGTGAATCCTTGATGAACACAACCCTAAATGTTACCCTGAAAGACTGGTACAGGTGTAGAAATACATGTAAATGTATTTGTTGTTTTATTTCTTTATTTATTTTTAGGTAAAATTAATTTCAGTTTAACAAGAATACCATTCAAACCATGTTTTTCGCTTCCAGCAATGTCCTCAAGAGGGAGCTATTTTACAAGATTTTAAAAGATCTGGTATCATTTACCTTACTGCTTACTGATGTATTATATATTTTTTAAATGTTTTGGATTATTTACCTCAATGAAGTTTAAACATTGGTTTAAATAAAGCTCTGACATCCAAAAGGTTAAATATAAAAAATACATTGGCTTTGTGGTTATACTTAAAATCTTTTCCTGTACAAAACTGGGGAAGGAGATCTGTAGAGGTGTTTTAAAATGTATAAAATGTGTTTTGCTGAAAAAAAATAATTTTATATGAAAACCCTTTGATTTTATTGGAGCCTGCTCACATCATGTGGCTGCGGAGCAGTAGTATATACTACATTTTTTGCATTTAAGTATTATATAATTTTGGGTTTTAAAGTTTTACTTCAGGGATGTCAAACTTTTGGCCCGCAGGCCACATGAAGCTTCAGTGAGCATTAGAGACCTTTAGCAGGCAGCCAGGAGGGTGTGTGTTTACACAAAGAAGATGGTGGTGGCGTGCCAATACTGAGGTGCCATTACTGGCCCACCTGGGCTAGGTGGTGGTGGGAGCATTTTTACCACCCAATACCTGTTAATTTCAACTGTGGAAATGGCTCAAAGCAGTGATGGGCACAATCACCAGTGCTGCCCTGGCTTACACAGTGATGCTGACTAAAGTGTACATATACATGCGAGGCCAAAAGATGGGTTCATCTTGTATTTATGATTATAATCTTTTTTGTGATTGTTGGGTGGGCAAGGGGTAATGAAAGAGTGGTCATTCGCAGTCAACCTAGGGAGGGTGCTGTATGTAAAAAATTTATGGTAGGGTATTTTGGGATTTTGTTTTGTGATTGAGCCACCATATTTCTTGTTGATATGGACTGAACTATAAATAAGATTAAGGTTTTTGCCCTCTTTAAAACAAACCTGTCGATTGTGCCTAAACAGTACCTCGAATAAAACTACAGTACTTTTTAGCTGAAATTCCCCCTAAAAAATAGCAGTGTACATCCTTGCATATGTCTACAGCCTTATAACAGTATATCTGCATTGTGAGATCTAAGGCACTGCTGCCTGTGACTGCTGGTGTCAGTTGAATTGGAGTGGAATTTTGTGATATCTTTGCTGTAATACTCACTGTTCAACTTCCTGGATGCTTTGACATGAGAGAGCAAAACACTTCCTCTACCAGGTTTGTAACAGGGTGTTACTGCCATATGGGTGTGCATTCTTTTTTCTGCAGTGGCTCACGGCCAGTATTGTCCACTAGGTGGTACTGGTGTGTCTTGCCTATACATTCTAGCATGGGAAGACATTACTGTATGTAGGAATGGGGGAAATCAGTAGGGATGCACCAATACCGGTTTTCGGTATCGAGTAAGAGTACCGATATTTATATTTCGGTACTCGCCGATACTGAATACCGATACCGGTACTTCCGGTAGCATTGAGCTGTCTTTCCTGGAAATCCGGGAGCCAGACGACGTTTCATTACCCACCGCCCGGTGTCTTGCTTGCCATGGAAGCTGACTCCATTCTGTTTGGCTGGCTCGATGCTGATTGGCTGGGAAGCCGGCTTCCCAGCCAATTGGCATCGAGGCCGGCCAAACAGATCTGATAATATGGTGACACAACCTCCATCCTGCAGACACCTCATTCCCCTCACATCGATCCTCAGCAGCGGTCATTACCGTAACAACAGATGTCCCTCGGCCAGCTGGGCAGACACCTCTTTCCAAGCTCTGTTAAGGATTATCTTTGGTGATGGTTGGTAGGTTTCCCTGGATGCACCTCCTGTAACTCAGAGCACCTGTGTGGCACGGGCCTCTGAAGTGGTGTTAACCCTCTTGACCATTGGAAACGTGTAACTGAGGCCTCAAGTAAAAAGTGAAATGGTACTTCTGCCAAGGGCCTGTCAAGGTAAATGCAAATGTATGTGAGAAATGGTGGAACAAGTGGAACCCTGAGGGTGTCAACCCTGCAAATGTGTGGCCTCTGGGACTGGATAACTGGCTTAACAACTCCAGTTGCCAGGAGGGGCTGTTAGGTGTGGACCTAAAGGTCACCTTCCTACAGTTCTGACATAGTTGGGCCATGTCTTACAGGTTGACCACCTCCACACACAGACTGCAGATCAAGGCATTGTATGTCAGTTATGGGGAAGAGATCAGTGGTAGGGAGACCACGAGAAATACTAGTGACCAGTCCTTTGCCCCATGCCTGCCTGTTTTGGGCTCACCTTCAATTCAGTTATTTTTTTCAGATGGCATCAGGCTTCGGGATTGTTTTTCATATAGTTTCATTCAGGCTTCTTACTGAATATTTTAAAATGTTTTTATACATTCTACAGTGTTGCAATTCAGATAAAGGGTTCTAAACCCTCCGTTTTTTTTGCCTATATCTACTGCTAGCAATGCAGACACAGCTGGATCGGAGGGACAGAGCAGTCAGCGCTGGATCGGAGAGCCACCGCACCGCTGGAGGGACAGATGAAAACATCAGGAAAGAAGATCGGAATAAGAGACATCATTTAAGGTAAGTGCTAACATTAACATGGGGGGAGGGAAACATTTTTTTGACTTTAATGTCACTTTAAGTATGCAACTGGTGGCAACAGTGAGGATGGCTACCACCCAGTAAGGATGGCTATAGCTAAGTAGATGTTCCTCTGAGCTTGATGGGCAGAGAGACATCTGGGGTTACCTGGGTGTGGTTTTGGACTGAGCTGAGGTAAAGTACCAATTTATTATTGTAACAGTCTGTCCTTTTTCTTCTAGATGAAAAGCTCTCAAGGTTAAGGGGTTGTTCACACCACATCCAGTGTGTTCCAGCACAGTTAGTGGCTGGAATGCAATGGACTGCATAATTAAGGCTTCCTGCATTCTGGGGTGGGAGGGGGGTGTGGTGGTGCCATTCCACCACCACTTGAATGGCACCACCATGCCCCCTCCTGCCCCAGAAAGCAGGGAGGCTTAATTATGCAATCCAGTGCATTCTGGCCACTAACCATGCTGGAACGCACTGGATGTGGTGTGAACAAGCCCTAAAAGAGTGAAGGAAATACTAAATAGATTGGTGTAACTATTAGGGATTGGCTGCATGTTGTGTGTTCGCCGAACACACAAACTATAAGGGCGTTCGGCGGTCTGTTCGACCGCTGGACGGCCCACAAGGCAATGTGCATTGTGAAGCCCTAATTGGCTAAAGGCTTGCACCTGACCACAGGTGAGGTGCAAGACTTTGCCCAATCAGGGATCAGTACTCTGAAAGAGCCCCTTTATTAAAAGGGTACCCTGATGTGAATAAGCCCTCCTGGCCGCACCCCCAAAAACCAACACCCCAGGGCTTGTGGGGAAGAGGCCCTTGTCCCCATTGTCACAGGGACAAGGTGCTTTTCCAGGGGCGACCCTGAAAAAGCACCCTCCCAGTGCCAAGGGCATGTATCCCCCCCCCCCCCCCTTTCCGGCCCTGCCAGACCTATGCTCGGATCAAGGGCCGGGTTTGGAATTTTTAAGGGGGACCCCACATTTTTGGGGGTTGGGTTCCTCAAAGTTCCTACCAGACTATGACTTTAAGGGGAAACCCCACACTTTTTTTGTTTTTTTACATGGGGTCCCTCCTTAATATTCCTACCAGGCCTTAAGGATCTGGTTTGACTTTAAGGGGGAACCCCACACACTGTATTTTCTTTTTTTTACACAGGATCCCTCCTAAATATTCCTACCAGACCCTAAGGGGTCTGGTAGGAATGGGGTCCCTCCTAACATTCCTGTCAGACTTAAATGGTCTGGTATTGTTTGGGAGGGGGAAGTGATTTTTTTTTTCTTTAGAAATATCAGTTTTGCTGCAGCAGGCTCTATACATCATACAGATGCATCACTTTACAGGCAGGTTAAGGGGACCCCGCCAGGCACGATATTTAAAGGAATTTTTCATTTTTATTGTTACCCTTTAAGCAATGTTAAAATCACTGCTCCTTAAAAAACTGTATTTAAAATTTTTTTTTTTTTTCAAATACTTGTTACCATCAATAAACTATAACTAGCTCATTCTATTATTCACTTCCTGCAGATGCACAATTTGTCTGAGACCTTGGAATCATGTGACGCAATGCTCAGTGAAGAAAGGTACAGAGTGGAGGGTGCTGGGTATTAATTATAGCATTGGAAGAGTACTCATTTCATTCTTCCATTTATGTATGTCCAGTATTCTTAGGTGGACCAGGAAGACCAGAGTAACCCAGTGGGGCACTATAGCAAATATTGTTATTTAACAAGAAACTTAAGAACAGACCCAAGAGAAGTAATGGTTATACATTTCAAATGTGGATTACAGAGTTTAAGGGCAATACCTAGTGGTATCTCTTGTTAAGTTGTTTATTATGCAATGAGTGTTGTGAGGAATAAGTCTGTTAAGATAGTCAGATATGTATCCTTAATGGTGGGGCACAAAAGATTATGAAAGTGACCCAATAAGTTGCTGGGGATACCTCATCTATGGTTTCGGACTTAAAACCATGTGCATGTGGTGGAGGTGGTATTTGGCTACTGGGATCCTTGAAACAAAATGCAAGTTTTGGTTTGAAAATCTTTTGGTTTGAAAACCTCCCCAACTTGATGTGACTGCAAAGGGAAATATCTCTAACTGTCTTGGAATCCCCTGAATTTGTTGAATAATTGTTCAGAAAGATCCGCTTTGCTCATAAAATTGAGGGTGGGGGGTCATGGAGTCTCCTTGAAAGGGCTCAGGTGGGGGGCCATGGAGTCTCCTTAAAGAGCTCAGGTCTGTCAGAGTTTAGAATTGCATGAGGAATTCATGAGGATGATGAATCAGGATCTTGGTTGCAGGCTTTGAGGCACGCCAGCCTGAGTACTTTTGCAAGGTAAAAAAACAACAACCAGGAGCTCTCACGTAGGAAGTGAGCTGAGTTCTAAGCTTTCTTTCACTGGGTGGGTATTGTTGCCCTACAAATTGCCCTCAAATTATAAATATAAAAGGCTTTATACTTTTACTAGTATTATATGTAATTTACTGTGAAAGAATTTTGCTTTAAGCATATTTTTCAGAAGGAAATTGTTTTATCTTGATTTCATGTGGGAATTTATGGTAAATATGTCTTGATGAGATTCACGAAGTGTAAAAAAATTAATTATTTAATCAGCCTTGTCACTGGGGAAATTAGTTAAAATGATTTAGTAATTTAAAAAATAGCCAAAAATATTGTTTTGAATGTTACTCATAAGAAAGTTTGTACCAATATATCAGTGAGATCATTCATCAGGAAAAACTGGGAGGGTTGGCTATACAGAATTAGCCAAACCAAGAGGTCACTAGTGGAACGGGACGGGCAAATAAATGTATATATTAAAGGTATTTATTAGTACAAAAATATCAAAAGGATAATGGTATAGAGACCACCGTCTATTCACCAACAAGAGTTAAAAATACAAACATCGTCTGCAGACTTCAAGACACACACAGATTGGATGGATAATCCACATATAATTTAAACATGATTCATCGAATGTGACATTACAGGACCCAGGATAAACAATTGCATCAATATTGGTGGTATCCTAAACTGACCCAGATTGCTGGATTCGGTAGATAGACTTATTTAACCACAGTGGGGCATTACTTTTAGAGTCCGGATCTCCGGGAGAAAATCAATTTTTGCTACAGATTATTCATCAGGTTTCATTTACAGTCTAAAGCAGTGTGCATATCTGTACATATATATCTGAATTTGGTCATTCTATTTTATGATGCTCAGGATGCCAAGCACTCGCTCTCCCTCAGTGCCTTCACATAAGATCTGGTATTGCAGTATTTCTTTACAGATTTTAATTATGTACCATATTAGTAATACCTTTGGCAAGGCAATGGGCGTTTAAGTATTGACATATCCTTACAGGCCATAAATGAGCTTTAAAACAGGTCTTTAATTACTGTAGCTGCTGGCACCATGGAGCAATTGATCCTCAAAGTGCACAGAAGAAACACTGAAAGTCATTCCCTAGGGCAGTTTATATCATCCTGCTCCCGCTTTTCAGCAGTGACTTGGCAGACTTCCAGCCTTTGAATCTGTAATGTAAACGCTCTGGGAGGGGAAGCAGGGGGAGCTGAGCTGCTGAGAAATAATGGCACATTATGGAATTAGGTACTTATGCTGTGAACATAGAGGATGAATTGCTCCACAGTGCCTGGAGCTACCGAGTACAGTGGTGCTTGTTTCAAATCAAATTGTAAAGAATACATAAATACCTGAATGTTCTGGATGCAGATTCACTTTAACTTTTTTTTTTTTAACTGCAGCTTTCAGAGTTTGTAAAAGACCCCCCAAACCATACATTTTCTAAAAGCACAGGCCCAGTAGAAGAAAAAGATGGTGCTACTTATTTTGTAGGTTCCACGACAGTTCTGCGACAGTTGCACAAATGTTTACCAAATCAATATTTTCACTAAAAATACACTAAAATCATTATCAAAATTTAAGTGAGCAGTGTACCCGCCCTCTGCTGCAGTTCTCCATCAGGTCCATCAGCAGAGGGCGGGTACAATGCTAGTTTACTATTGGCTATTGCAAATTGAAATAGCCAATAGTAATGTACCAATGCTTTTCAATAGGAATTTTTTTTTTTTTTCTATTCTGACATCAGCGGGAGGCGCCCAGGAGAGTTTTTTTTATTTGACAGCAGCAGAGCCGCCGGACAATAGGAAACTATTGGGTGGAGCTAGCTGTCACTGCTAGCTCCGCACAATCGTTTTCTATTTACTTTTTTTAACCTTTTTTAACGCTTTTTCTGTTCTGCTCGGTACCTGCTCAGCGGCATTCGGCTATTCACTCACTGCTGTTCGGCATCTTTAAGAATAGACCGAACAGCAGTGAGTAGCCTGCCGGAGGTTCAGCTCAGCCGATCCAGATGTTGGATCGGCTGAGTCGAACTCCTTCTGCACTTCGGGTCAGCCGAACATGCTGAGCATGTTCGGCCGACCCGAAGCCACGTGAAGGAAGCCGATGTACGAGTATATAGAGTGGATTTCTCTCATTCCAAAACTATACATGTATGGCCAGCTTAAATTGCCAACATCTGTTAGATTTGGCCATCATTGAGAATACTGATGTCTGTTGTAGATATGCATGTTTGATGCTGCTGAAAAGAATGCTATCTAAACAATGGGACATGTATCCTTAAATAGCTTACAATGATGGGTTTGGGTGGGGGAGCTCTCTGTTTTGCTACACTGGGAATCAGGGAGTTGCCTTACTAGTAGAAAGTGGAAATATATATATATTTGTTTGTACCACTTCTGGTCCACTTGGTGGGCTATATTGATGGGGTATATATGGCAGATTGTATAACTAATTGTAATGTTAGTGTTACATTTTGTTTTTGCCTAAATCTTTTTTTATCATTCTAAAAGTTAAGTATAAGTATGAAAGTGTAATGGGATGAAGGGTGAAGTGTCATTATTTGTTCTAAAATTGCAGTGACTTTATTGGGTATTGGGCTTCGACTCGGCTATAAGAATTGAATCATGACTTCTCTAGAAGTATATTCAATATGAAGAGCAATTAAACTAAAGCTCCTTATTTCATTCATTTAATTGCATTTTCTTAATTTGCTCCTGGATTCTGTTTTTGGAGAAGGAATCAGCCATTTAACACTTCATGGGTGGGCCAAATATGGTAGCATATAGTAGATCTGGTGCTGCTTAGTGATAAGCACAAGACTTAATGGCTTTAGGATATACCAGATTTCTGTTGGTCAGGACAAATGAGTAGCTAAAGCTACAAGCCAGTTGAATAGAGAAACATATAAATGTTGTTTTTAAAACCTATTCATGTCTCCTGGATAATAGTAGCAATGCATTGATTGATTTAATAAGTTTCCTGTAGTTCATCTTTAGTGAAAATAAACAGAATCTGGAATGTAAATGTTTATGGTCATTGCAGTGCAGAGATTACGACTCATACAATTGTGCCCTACATCATTTATTTTGCTGTCACTGGCAAGTGATAGGCTGTATAAAAAGCAGCTGTTAAAATAAAATTCTCTTTGGACAAATTTAGAGGTTGTCATTGCACACCTCCTGAAAATGCTAGTTTACTAGCTGTGTTCGTTTTCTGTACGTATGCATCACAGACCCAGAACAAGCAGGCAGCGAACAATTGTTGAAGTGCGTCAGTATTTTTTTAAAAACAAGTTTTATTGAGTTTTCAAAACATATAAACAACAGGTAAATACAAAAGCCGTTAACAATAATGAAAGGATTTTTATGAATGAGTAATAACTATATATATATATA
>NW_017306718.1:564135-630172 GCF_000935625.1 Nanorana parkeri | reverse complement strand
ATCAGGTCTCCTCTCTGTTATATAAATGGCTGTGCTCTAGCACATAAAGTTCTCTCTGGTGGGGGATCAAAAGGGAAGGTAATTGTCTGTCCAAAAAAAAGAATAAGGGTTGAGAATCCCATACCCAACCTATGTTGTCATCTAGGGGAGGAAACCAGAAGAAAAGTAAGAGGAAGAATATAAGAAGACGAGTATGAGTATAGGAGAGAATATATGAGAGTGAGGGTGAAATAATGGAAGACAGTAGAAGAAGATAAAGAAGAAAAAAAAAAAGGATGGTAAAGGGGAAAGGATGGGCAGTCCTGTTGATGAGTAGGCCTATAAGGAATTTCCTTATGTAGATTTGAGTCTGGCATACTGCTGAGATTTGTAGTCCCTCTACAGCTTGGAGTCAGTGGCAGAATAACCAGGGTCTCAGCTGCAACCGTGCCCTAGCGATCCACCACTGACTCCAAGATGTAGCGAGACTAAAAAATACAGCCTGGACCGGTGACCGCTGACATTTAAAAAGCCTGAATAGCCCACCTAAGAGCATGCATAGCCTAACTGAGAGCCCGCGGAGTCCACCTGGAAGCCCGCGGAGTCCACCTGGAAGCCCGCGGAGTCCACCTGGGAGCCCGCGGAGTCCACCTGGGAGCCCACCTGGGAGCTTGTATAGTCCACCTGGGAGCCCGCGGAGTCCACCTGGGAGCTTGTATAGTCCACCTGGGAGCCCGCGGAGTCCACCTGGGAGCTTGTATAGTCCACCTGAGAGCCCACACAGACCAGATGAGAGCCCGCACAGGCCACCTTAGACCCTGGAGAAATCAGGGCACCACCTCAGAACAACACAGAATATATAGCGTCATATTATTGTGTACTGCTGTCTAGTATATTGCTGGAATTTGTAGTCCTCAATAGCCGGTCTCCTTACCCCCTCCCCTGGCTGTCTCTTCTTGATCTCTCTCCTGGCTGCCTCTCCTCACTCGTCTATATTTTCCTAAACTAAAATTGGCGAGCGCGGCACTAGAGTGTTTGGGTATCACATGAAGAAAAGGTGGCAACCCTAGACTCAACATGAGCAATCCATTCTGTTATAGAAGGTGTGTGATCCTCTTTCTAGTGGCGAGGTCTGATTGCCCGTGCTGCATTAATAAGATTTCTATGCAGAGATTTGATGGTAACAGAGGATAACTCAGCTTGCCAATGCAAGAAATTGTAGCGTAGAACCTGTGATTCGCGTTATGGCTTCATGTACCTGGCACCAATAAGTTTAAGTTAAATGCATCTGCATTTAAAGCACACCTTTACACTCAAAAATCAAATTGTACCAATACATCCCTCTATGTATGATATTTAATAATAACATAGACATACCAGGTGTAAAATGCTGTGATTTTGAGATACTTACACTTGCAGAGCATTCACTTCCTGCTTTGAAAGTGCAAATGACTTCAATTTGCCAACACAATGCACACTGGGATTGCTTTGTCATCAGTAGAGCATTGCTGGAAAATCTCATCTGTAATCTCAAGAGATATTAGGGAAAGGCATTTTCCTCCCATGAAATTATGTGCATGGTCACATGTCCTAGTCACATGTCTAGTCACATGTGACAGAAATCCAGGAAGTTAACAGGAGAGCTAGTCATCTGCCCTTAGTAAACATGACCACTGTCAGGATTGTGGAAGAAAAGAGAAATAAGGTATACAAAGAGTACAAAGACTGCAATTATCTAGACGTATGTGTTTGTAGATTGTCATTACTAAACATTTCTAAAGGTGTGTTAGTTGTTATTTTAAAGATATGGGTAAAGGTCCACTTTAAGCTTCATAGCAGCAGTGGGAGCATAGGTCCAAGGATGACAAAGCTGTTAATGCATAGACTCAAATGAAAACAGGGTTGTCACCCTAGGTTAGGGGGTCTAAATGTAGGTTGATGCTGGCGGGAATATTAGATCCAAATAGAAGAAATAGAAGGCTACAATCTAAAAAATACCCTCACAAAAGCCAATGTGGGGTAAGCTGGCAAACAGCTTTTTTTTTTTTTTTTTTTTAATGTATGGGTTTATATAAACTCTACATAAACTATGATAATGAATCCCTGTTAGACAATCAAGTCTTCAAGTCTAGGTCCACTTTATCCATTTGTCACAATTCTTTAAAATGGGAATAGTCATTTGAAAAATAACTCTTTCTGTGAATTACAAAGCACCTCCCTTCCCTATGTAATGGGGATGAGGAAAAGGGGAGGTGTTTGTTGTCCCAATATGGAGAGCAGCAAAGGGTGACACTGTTTCTTCTCCCTAAATAAAGTAAAGTGAGTGAGCATTGCCACCCTAGGACAGTAAGGGGCCGATTTATAAATCTTCCACCCAGCATATAGATGGGCGAATGCCTTCACCAATACTAGATGGCACTGAAGAGCATTGGGATTTCTTGTGCTCCTTGGCTCCATCTAGTGGCTGTAATGCCGTTAGAATTGCATTCACCCATTTATAGACTGATATTTATACTGAAGATTTATAAATCAGCCCCTAAGTGTCTTAGAATCACTGTCTAAAGATAAAGGTTTCAAAGCATGAAAAAAGGAAACTAATGCATCCATCACATCTAAAAACAGCTAAGCTGCAATATATTACATTTTTGCTTTTGGTTTGGATACACTTTAACCCTGCAGTAGGAGAGAATTTGACTGACATGAGCACTCCACTGCTAACAAAAGCTCTGAAATTGTAAGGAGATTTTGGAAAGTACACAGTGCAGAGGATAAAAACAAGGCGATAGTAATCAATCACCCTTTAACCATAAGGGTGTGCATATCTTGCATTATGTGTTATATTACCTAACACTGGCGTTGGTACCTAGATAGATTCTTCTGAATCCTGTCTAGAATTCTGTGGGGTTCTACTGTTATACCAGAGAACACAGTTCAATGCCATTAGTGCAGAAAAAATACCAAATTGTTTAATTAAATGTTCTAGATAAGAGGATGAGAAGCAAACAACATCTCTCCTGGTTTGTATGCTGAAGTATAAGTATGACATTTATTACCTTTAAGGATAATTAGCTCATGACTGCAAAGTAATTTAGAATCATTTCGGATTGATGACGAACATTGTACTGACAGAGTAATTTACTGTACGTACCTCCACACAGGGCACGTGAATGCAAGGTTTAGTTACTTAATTAGATAGAGGATAATCAAGACTACTAATTATAACAAATGATTTATTGTTGACTGTTGAACAAGAATTGCCTTGGTGTAAAATGTGAAAATACTGAAGATTGGGGTTTTAGAGATGCCGTTATGAATTTTTTCTACGACTCTATTTGAACACATCCTCAGGGAGAGATCATGTGACAGTCAAAACATATCCTAAACTGTAAAGAGAATCTCTCACTCTGCCCATTAAAAGCAAAGTGACAAGTCCTTGTGTAAGAAAAAAACCCTTTGATACTCAAATTTCACGTGCTGCTATGTGGCTCCTTTGGAGCCTTCCTTTAATACACTGTCCTTGGTGGTATGAAGGGGCATGTACTGCTTATGTCTGAGTGGCCAAGCACCAGGATCAAACACTGTCATCTGATGCAGAGCAGGAAAAGTTTAACATTGTATAAGTTCCAACACAAGCTTACACAGAGTTAGTACTTAGAGAATTGGTGGTGTGGTGAAGTATGGGTAAGGTGATTATCAGTTAGTGGAGTTTTTTCTTACAAGAGGACCTTCAACTTTGCACTGAGTGTGCAAAGTGACAATCTCATCTCCTCTCTAGACTAGGCCTCAGCCTCTTCTATATCTTTCATTCAGGTCTCTGGTTGTCACCTTCACATTCAGAGCTAACTGGATACCTTCAGATCTTAGGCTCCTTGGCTATGGAGGTTCTAAGGGTATCTCAATCTTCACTTCCAAGGAATGCAAACATAGAAAGGTTCCTGTGTATGACCAAAAAAAATAAAAATAATAATAATATTAAATATAGTCCCCACAAGGAAATAAACCAAATGAAACTAACACCTTTTTTATAGACACTGTTTCAAAACCTTTTTTGAACCCTAAATGCTGTAAAATCTAAAAGCCAATCTTTGTAATGCATGAATATTGCTGACTCGTGGTAATATGACTGTTAAAGGTTTGCATTCTTACACTGCATACGGAGGGAGTACAGATGAGATTCACAAAGCTTAAACAATGAAAGGAAATCCCAACCCAAGCTTTTTATATCAAATGGAAATAGTCTCCCTTGTAAGCCTCTAAGTGGCTACGTGCATTAAAAATACCTTACTAAGGCACCAAACGTACAGCTATCTCCAGATAACACACAATTATTTTGATAGAGTGCTTAAAATGGCTTATACATTTTTAATTGTAGTTTGTCCAAAACATTCAGTAATGACTTAAGTCTGATATAATCAGTATTCACTAATGACCTTGTCAGTCACAAATTCATTCTGATATGACTTTGCAAAAAGTAATTAATTGATGGCTAACAAACAGATAAATATTATCAGGGCTATTTAAAGTTGGATTGCCACCTGTCCAGGATTGACCCGGACAGTCCGGGTTTAGAAGGCTGTGTATGGGTTACATAGCAAGTGAGACCTGGACACAACATGCCAGGCAGACTGGAGCAACCAAAATGAATATAGGGGCTACTGGCTTCCCACTGAAAATAGACTTGGCTGTAGGGTTGCCACCTTTTCTTCAATTCAAACCCGAAACCAGATGGCGTCCCTGGTTACCTGGTAACCAGGGGCGCTGATCTGTCATTACTCTCCCGGACACTCTGGGAGTCTAATACGGCTCCCGGCCGCCCAGGAGAGAAACACTTTCTTCCGGAAAGGTTTACGCTGCTTGATCGAGCAGAGTAAACCTTTCCTTGCGATCAGTTTTTTTTGTTTTGTTTTTCTTCTGACATGGATCAGAAAAATAGGAATGCATTGGATAGGAATACATTGCTAGATTCCTATTGGCTATTTCACTTTGCAATAGCCAATAGCAAACTAGCTATAGCACCCGCCCACTGCTGCTGTCAATCAGCAGAGGGGGACCTGCAGTTTTCCATCAGACCCCCTCTGGTTATTGACAGCAACAGAGGGCGAGTGCAATAGCTAGTTTGCTATTGCAAAGTGAAATAGCAATAGGAATCTAGCTATGCATTCCTATGGTGCTTTTTTTTTTTTATTCGGACAGCAGCAGAACCGCCCAGCCAATAAAAAAAAGTTGGGCGGAGCCAGCTGTCACTGGCAGCTCCGCACAATCGTTTTCTATTTTTTTCTACATTGTTAACTGTTTTTCAATTCTGTAAGGGAATACAGAGGTACCGAGCAGAATAGCCGAGCCGAATGCCGAACACAAAGAAAGCATGACCAACCACCAAATATAGAGAATAAGATTTGTGGAATTAATAGTGCTGAGGCTTTTACTTCCACATATGCTTTACAAATGCTTTGTTAGCACTGAGGCATGCAGGGGTTAGGACAAACTATAATACTGCCATGGGGCTTTCAATGGTTAGTTTTTATTTAAATTATTTAAATTATTTAAATATTCCCTAAAAAAAAAGGTTGCTCAACTGTGGAAGCACCCCTGTAATGTAATAGTTTGTCTATAGCCGGGCCACTGTAAATTTTGATGAACAGCTTGGCCTGCATGTAAACCTATGGCTGCATCTTTGCTATTGAGAGATGTAACTACTTGTTGACAGTTATCTGATTATGACTATGTTTAGTTCAGTATGCTGCAAGTGAGATGACTTCCATTAAGTGATTAAATCTCTCAGTAGTAAAGGCAATGAATTGCTTGCAAAGAGCATGACCGTTGCTGAGAGCTGTTGTTGGAGTACTGTAAAGAGGGCATGTTGGACCATTGAACTCCAAGTGAGAGCAGCAGTCTGGCTCTCCAGCATGTTTCCAGCACCGGACAACTTTTGTTATTTTAATTACAAATACATTATAAAAAAAACCAATGCTTTTTATTTGTTTTGCAGCCTGATTACATAACATATCTATAAAACAAGACTACTCTTGGACTCTAATGTATTCAGTCCTGGAAGTGCTTTTCCTAGAAATGGGTTTTAAAGGGAAGAAGCCTAGAATTCCATTATTCTCACAAAAGGTAAAGTAACATGGGAGGATTCTATATCATGTTAAAGGTTCTCTATGTTCCCATTCTGCAAAATCTCTCTCACTTCCTGCCCCAGTGAAAATTGCGGTTGATGGACAGGAAAATAGGGGAAGTCCCATTAATGGAACTACAGAAATAAATAAAAAAACTGAAATCTGATACTGCCATCTACTTTTTAATAAACAATTTATTAATTAATTATAGATTACATAATGCCAAATGATTGAGCGAAGGATAGTCCACAAGTCAGAGCGCAGGATGGATGAGGTGAACGCTCCCCGAAGTACAAGTCCTTTACACAAGTACCCTAGACATAAACTTGCCGATAACCCTTGCAGTGTGGGGGTAGTCCTATTGCAAGGAAACTTTTTTTTATTTTTCGTGGAGATGGACTTATTTTTACTTAATTTTAACTTGATAGCTTAATTTGACATGAAGGAAATACTGGGCACTTACTGACTCATCTTGTGGCTTCCATGGCAATGTTATTTCAGGAAAAGTAGGGTTGCAGGTCTTTAGCAAATACTGGTTGGGGGCAAGGCAAATATTATTATGCCAAAATGAATATATAAATGAGTGGAAACTGTTTTTATATTCAAGAACCATGGCAGGGGGCAGGAAGGGGGGAATCCTGGCTTGTACAGGTGATCTGGGTGGCTGTACAGCTGTCTGAAGCGGAGGGGGGCTATGGCTGGAAGTGGATGCACCGACCTCGGAGGCCGGTGTATGCACTGTCGGCCGGATGTAAACCAGTGCAGGTAGATGACTATGTTCCGGACAGAACCGCCACACAGTCCATTAAAGAACTGTGGTCAGCCGTTTAGTGGCCACTGCTTTAAAAAATATACATACTGCTGGCAACTGTAAAAAATATGTAAATACAGAAAAGCGTTATGGTGTTGTAGCCTAATAAATCACTGCTGGGTGAAAAGTTTTCTACACCAGGATGTACACTAAGGAAGTTATTTATTTAGCTAATGCAGTAAACACTCTATTGCAAACTTTCACGCTTCTTACCATTCTTCGCATCAAAATACTGTATGCAACATAACAATTATTCTATTGTCACATGGAACTCAGGAGGGTGAAACATTGAGTTACTGATAGAAGTAAACATAACCAAAGCATATCGAAAAAAGACTATGGAATTGTGCATTGTTTAGAGTCAATTCAGTGCAAATGGAAATGACGAGAAGGAAATTGTTCTATGTCTCAGGAACTGTGTGCAGCCCTCAGATAAGAAGTGACTTGTTCGTTGTGAGTAGAAATGCAGGAAGTGTGCTCCAGTCATATTTCCTTTGACACAAGCAGCGAGCATTAGGGATGTAGACCATCTACAGTCCACTGCCACGAAAATTCAGATACATACAAAGCTCTTGCATGATTCTATTGGATGTACTTGTATTAGAGATCCACATTGGATATGGGTAACATCACAGTTTATCAAAACATTACATGCGTTAACACACCGAAGAATGTCACCTGCGAATCGATGTTTTCAAAACCTTTTTTTGGTAAGAATAATGATTATTTTATTTTTATTATTTTATTTTTTATTATTGATTGTTAAGACTGTATAGCAATGTCCTGCTTATCTGGTGTGCTATAGTCAGATTGTAATATAATTTTTACAGCTACAGTCTGATAAACGACATGTTATATTGTTTATATTGCTAAACCTTAGACAACCTCACATGTGGCCAGAACTTTTCATTATATTTAATTGGCCAGTGAAAATGTGAGTTGCTGTCCATGCTTATGAAAGAAATCAATAGAGTGAATGTTTTTGTTCCAAAAAAGGAGGTAACTTCACTGATTAGCCATTTCAATCTAATTAATAGATTGAACTTGGGAGGCATTTCGGGAAAATATAGGATGAAATCATTTTCTTTGTCTGTCAGTCTCTCTCTATGTATTACTCATGATAGCTTTGCATAAACTATTACATAAAATAATATGTTTTATTAAATATAATTCATATATGTAAATTATTTTAATTTCCCAAAAGAATATTTATAGTTCATATATAATCTATGGAGTAAGTCCTTGTGTAACTTGTGTGTGTGTATATACTGTGCATATATAGAAATCTATATAGATCTAGATATACATAGATGTCTATATATCTATTAGATATATATATATATATAGTAAATATAGTGCAGACACAGCAAGATTTACATTTGTAAGAGCATTAGTCAATAATAACCTCCATGGATCAAATTGAAGTGAGTGGAAGTGCAGTGTATAGAAATAAATAGAATTTGCATTCACTTTAAACATCCAATCATTTGGCAATATGATACACTATTGATACGATATGATACAATGTGATACATATGATTGGATGTTTGAATTTAACAAAGATTCACTTCACTTTGCTGGACCTGACCTCACTTTACGCTTTAGGCCTGATATGTTTTACTGCTGCACAAATAAGAATATTTGGTCTGTTGAGACTACTTTATTATTTATAGTACCTCATAAAATCCAGTGGTTAAAAGAGATATTTATTTGTAAAGGAAAATGCAAGCTTTGGGACCGGGTAATAAATCATCCCAGATAACACCAGATAATACAACTCTTTCAGTTTACTTCTGTATATAAAATGTCTGAAATTATATTAAATGTTAAAGTACACCTTTCATGAGAGAAATACGAAGACCACCATTGCTGATTTCATTGTTAAAATGTCAGTTGGCTGGCTGTCATGCTGACTCACTGGCTTTTATACCTTAAATGACTGAACTGGAACAGGTCAAGAATGGAAGTATTGGAAGTATTTAGATCAGGGAAGTCAATATCTGCATAATTGTTCTAGGTCAGTGATTCAAAGTACTGTAGAAAGAGGATAAGCACGACAATCAGGCAACTAGCATTTTAAGCAATGCCAGCCTCCATGTGTCTCTGATGAAAGGTTTCTTTTATGTATTGTGATCTGGATAGAGCTCAACCCATATTCATATTTGCATGGTAGGCCTCATGGTCAGAAATTTTATTGCAAATTTTTTTGGCATGTTTTCTGTCAGAATCGCTTTTTTGACAGTTCAAAAACAGTTCAGTCTTATTCAGACATAAATAGTGTAGAATTAATTGCATTTTGAACACATTTGAATTAACATTCATGGTTGCTTTTCACCACAGGAGTAATTTCCTTAGAAAAATACTAAAACAATCTTTTAAAATGTATTTAAAACCAAATACAAGTGGATTTTTTTTATACTTGTTCCAACTTTTTATTTAGAATAAAAATATGCATGGTATTTAATATTTGTTACCAGGATAAAACTGTATAAATCATTTGGGTGCAACAAACCAACCCGAAAGGTATTGCTGAGTTAGTTGACGCATACCATCAGTGCACCATGTAATCTGGTTGCAAAGCTTTTGATCACTTCTTGAAGGTCTGAAGGTATTTATTTAGAATGCAATCTTTCAGACAAACATTCAGTTTTTTACATCAGATCAAGAGCTGCAACCTAAGGCAACTTAATGCTCTATGCTCTGACGGGCCCGTTATAGTGGGTAGAAGTTGCCATACACACGCAGCACTTGAATGGTGAAAACACATTCCATGGAGGTAGGGCTGTACAGTATTTCCATAATGGCACCAGTGCCTAGTGCAGAAGGTTTGAGGAAGCAGCACCAGACCTCTAAATGTAAATTGTGATAACTTTTAACTTATTTTCACTGCTCTGGTCACCTCTGGATATATGTGAGTTAATGCAGCAACAGAACTGTATGGGGAGAGGCTACAGGGGCTGTAAAGAGGAGTCCGAAGTCTGTTAAAAGTTCTCAGTTGAAATTAGTTAATCAGCAATACCCAAAGCCAGTCTTTTCCCTGCCAGTGTGCTCCTTGATCGCCAGGCCCCACCTCCCCCATTGTGAAGCCCCACCTCCTCAATCGCTGGGCCCACCTCCTCCATTGCTGCCGATGAGGGGCCCAGCCACCGATTCAGCAGCGGCTGTCAGGAGGAACGCGCCGCAGCAGATATGAATTCTCAGCGCATTCCTCCTCACAAACGCCAGTGACAGCTAGCAGCCTGAGATGCCATAGCGATCCAGGCGGCCCGCACGGGATCAGGGCGACGTCCTGGCCGGGCCCCCCTGTGCCTTGGGCCCCATAGCGGCCGCCCGGGTCGCTATGGTGATTGTTACGCACACTGCTCCACAATCAGCAAAGCTCATACTCCCTGCTGAATGAAGAGCTCAGGTTCAACAGTGGGAGTGATGGACCTCCTACTGAGAGATCACTGCTTTCAAACTGAGAGCAAGGACCTTACTCTGCAGCAGGCTGGCTTTTCTATTGAGGAATGGACTGCAAGACAGACTTACTTTTTGTTTTGATGTAACTGAAATGCATTTAGCTGATTAAAATGGAGAGTTCAGTTACACTTTAAACCATCTCTCCTTTCTCTGGATTGGGTGTCTGTAAAGTTATAAAATATCTGTGAATTTAATGTGGACCCCTTTGCTGCCCCCAATAGTGCATGTTCATTAGTTTGCACTAAAATATTTCCATGATTCAAGGAACAAAGCTTGTACAAATGTAATGCATGATATCTAAATGATGGCTTTTATTGGAGGTACAGCCCTTCAGTCATAGTGACCCTTGAAGCATCTTCATAATAACATGTGTCTTGGATAATGCCAAGACACACAACATAGGACAAATACACACCAAACAGTTATCAGCTAAAATGCCAAAATAACCATTAGTGTGAAAATGAAAGTGGAACTCTAACCAAAAATCTTAAGCTCTGGATAGGGTTAGAAAGGTGAGAATCTTTCAGGTTTTTGTTACTGTCTGTATTCTTGGTAGGACAATTTTCCCTCATTTCCTGTTCCAGAGACAATTGGAATGGTTCACTAAAGGAGTAGAGCATGTTCACTTTATAAGGGGAATTTTTACTGTGGGCAGAATAAAATTAACCCTTGCAGTTGGGCTACTGCTGCGCTGCTAGGATTATGTGCTTGTTTTGGTCTAGGGTCTAAAACAACAAAGATATGCTCCCCTGAACCACGGCCCTGCCTGGATGCCTAACCGCTCCCTGCACCCTCTTCTTCCCCTAGGCTCCAGCAATCTATGGACCCCTGAGTGAACACATTAAATAAAGTATATTTGCAGTGAGGACGCTGAGGGATATTCCATTGCTGGAATGGAGGGAGAGTGAGGCTGCACGGACCAGACTAGCAGCCAGGCGGGAGTATCAGGTGAGTATAACTTTGTTATTTTGGACCCTAGACCAAAGCAAGAACTTAACCCTTATAGTGCAGGGGTAGGCCCACTGCAAGGGTTAAGTTTTATCCTGCCTCTTTAACTTAGTGAAAGCTAAGTGAAATTTTACTTTGCAAAGAGTACCCAATCATGTGCAAGAAAAAAAAATGGCTTCACCTTATTCAATAGGCTTTGGTGAATGAGGTGAAGCGATGCTGACTTTTTTCATCCATTCACATGCATATAATAATCTAGCAGGGTTATTCACTAAAGTGTGAAGAGTTTGGAGAAGGCAGGAGAAGTGAACAATCTAGGACAACATAACTGATTTGGAAAAATTCTCCAATTCAGCTCACTTTCCAGTTCAGCTATTTTGTCCTGGATTGTTCACTTCTCCTGACTTCTCCAAACTCTTCACCCTTTAGTGAATAACCCTGTAGGTTTTTAAAAATTTCCCTTGCATGTGAGCGGGTTTTCAAATTGAACAGAGCTTCACCTCATTAACTAAGCTATGTAAAAGTTTACTTTGCAGAGTGAATATCGTATACTACTTTAGTAAATCAACTATATTAGAGGGACAGAGATTTAGGGAAATCTCCCCTGAATGGGGCCAGACAGCAACAAAAAGCTGCAGAGGTCCAGGATTCTGACATTTTCACCATCCCAAACTAGCCATAAAAACCACTGTACATAGTTACATAGTCAGGTTGAAAAAAGAAACAAGTCCATCAAATTCAACCTATAGAGATATAAAAAAAAAGAAGAAAAGCTTAAACAGAACGCTATGCCCACAATTACCCACTGTTGATCCAGAGGGCAAAAACCCCTATAAAGCCTGGTTCAATTTGCTCCTACAGGGGAAAACATCCTTCCTGATCCCATAAGGCAATTGGAAATTCCCTGGATCAACAATCTTTGGTGCTTAATATACCTACAGTATAAGAACCCAATATCCAGTAATATTCTGTACATTTATGAATACATCCAGATTTGTTTTTTAAACAGTTAACTGAGCTAGCTAGAACTATCTCCTAGGGGAGTCTATTCCATATTTTCACAGCTCTAACTGTGAAGAATCCTTTCCATATGCAAAGCTTAAAACTCTTTTCCTCCAGACGCAAAGGGTGCCCCCTTGTCCTTTGCAGTGGCGTTAAAGTGAATAATTTGGCACCAAGCTCACTATAGGGACCATTTATGTATTTATACATAGTGATCATGTCCCCCCTAATCGCCTCTTCTCCAGAATGGTGTCACTTTGATGTAGCTAAATGTTGCTAAAAATACTCATTAGTTTTAAAGAAAACTAAAGAATAAGTTACATCCATACCAAACTGTTCATTGCAATGTAGTATGAAAACCTTTATTGCCATAGTTTCTTATCCAATGTAAATTTTTGTTTAATACGGCAGTTCAGTACGATGCAGTAACCCATAGTAGGTATTTAGAATTCAGTTTACCTTAGTACTACCTTTTATTTTGAATCCTAATTGTTTATCATGGGTACCTGTACTCTGCACTTTTAAAAAGCCTGTATTAGGATTATATTGGCCTTAGAAGATAGCAAATGTGCATCATCTAAATGTGTAGTGGTATGTAATGATAAAATGATCTACGTATGTGTACCCTTGCATTGTTTGATGCAACATTCTTATCCTTTAACATAGTCATGCTTTACTTCAGCATGGACAGGATGTTCTATTTGAACTGAATTTCTATTGAAGGAAGTATGCAAACTAACATAATGAATTACACTTAATGTTTGTATACATACCCAAGCATATACTTGGAGGATTAGTACCAGTAACTAAAGGCTGCTAAATGTTTTTCCGAAATTGGCTGATTTCTCTACTGGGACAATGGAAGTTTGTAATGTTAATAAACATTTTGTAAAGAAAGTCTCTAATAGGGAGAAACCAATGACGCACCGAAGAGCCAAAGCTTAATTTCTTTTTTTGGATTTCTTGAAAAACATAAGGGACTAAATCAAATGCTGTAAATAATTACAAGTCTCTGCAGGTTTTGTATGAGGACGTGAATCTTACTGTCACATTGGTTAAACAGAGCAGCAGGGCAGTGAACTTACATTTTAAAGCTAAATGCCAGGCATTTAAAAAATGATTAGGACTTCTCCCCAGCTTATGAAGCATCTATTGCTTATTTTTCTCTAGGGGAAAAAATAATAGAATATTACTTACCTGAAACCATGGTTCTGCAACAGCCAGTGGTCTGGTCCAGTTCTCTCCAGCACTGGACTGTGGGCAGGCACTTAGGTGTCATCATTTACAATGCAGGAGCAGTGCAAAGCTTTTTCCTAAAGAATGAGTCACATTCATGCGCAGGCTAGACGGCTTTACATTAGTATCAATTGTTTAAAAAAACACCTGGATGTATTCTTAAATGCACAGAATATTACTGGATATTGAGTTATTATAGGAATATTAGGCATCAGAGATTGTTGATCCAGGGAATACCTGATTGCCTTATGGGATCAGGAAGGTATTTTTTTTTCCCCTGTTGGACCAAATTGAACCATGCTATATATCTTTTTTCTTCTTCATCTGGATCAACAGTAGCTGTGGTCATAGCTTTCTGTTTAGGTTTTCTTCTCTTTTTTTTTTTTTTTTCCCTCTCTATAGGTTGAACTCGATGGACATGTGTCTTTTTTCAACCTGACTAACTATGGGGTCTATTCACAAAGCTAAATATCAACACACATTCACTTTAACTACCTCCCGGCCGGCCGGCCGTTGTGTATACACGGCCGGTCGGGAGCTTCTTGGATGTAACTGGGCGTGTATACACGTCCTGTTACATCCGCGACGCGCGAGCGGGAAATGCCCATGATTTGAAAACAGGCAGCGATGACCGTTAATATACAAGCGATCCGCCAGATATAGAGCCTGCGGATCACTTGTATGAGGTCCCGTTACGTGCTCCCCCCCTCCCGCTGTCAAGCTGGTCCCGGGCTCCGGTGTGAGCCCGGGACCAGCATACTGCCTCTGTCACAGGGGATCAGAGGGAGGTCGGTACACAACCTCCCTCCGGTCCCCTCTCCGCTGTCAGAATGCGGAAGTGGTGTATATTACATCACTTCCGCATTCTCGTGTCACTCTCCAGCTTCAGATGCTGGAGAGAAGCTGATGAAGCAGATCTCTGCTTCATCAGCTTCTTCAGGGGGGTCGTAGGTGACATTAGGGGTCTTGGAGACCCCTGATGTCTACATAAAGAGGACCTGTCACCTCTTTTGCTATCACATAGAGGGGTTTCTCAGCCCCCTCTGTGATAGCAATAAAGTTAAGTGAAAACAAAATATTAAAAAAATGTAAAGTTTCCCCCCAAATTTTTAGTTTCCCCCCAAATAAAAAAGAATTAAAAAAAACTATTTTTTTTTTTAAAGTCCCCACCCCTACATACACGCATGTAAACATGCATCAGGTGCGCAGACGTGCGAAAACGACGATTGCGCCCATTACGCCGCACATGTTACATATTGCCGCGAACGTCGGAATGAGAGCAATAGTTCTAGGGCCATCAATCACTGATAACACTAAACTGATGAGCTGTAAAAGCTTTTAAAGTGTCGCCTATGGCCAATTTTGGGCATGCTAGTTTTTTGCGATTTCACGAGTGCGCGCAATTTTTAAGCTTGACATGTTTGGTGTCTATTTACCCGACGTGACCCCGTCTTTTATGTTTTACCAAAAAAGTGGGTAATATTAGTTGTTTTATAACATAATGTAAAACATTTTTTTTCTAAATGTTCAGTCATTTCTCCTTAATATTGTAAAAAATAAAACCCCCAGTGGTGATTAAATACCACCAAAAGAAAGCTCTATCTGTCCCCAAAAAATTGTATAAAATTAATTTCAGTACAGCGTTGCATGACGGAATAAACGTCAGTCAAAGTACTGCAGCGCTGAACACTGAAAAATGGCCTGGCCAGGAAGGGGGTCTAAACACCTGGTCTTCAAGCGGTTAACAGACAATTAAAACTTCTGAAACACCGTCGGGAACTTAGAGGGAAGCACAGTTAGGTATTGCTTCAGGCCATGTCCACCCTGTCCAGTTGGCTCTCTGGTTAAAATAAAATTATGAAGTATTGAAGAATCAACCCCATTCTCTGTATACATGGATTGCCTTTCACCCACTTGTCTCTAGAGCCCTCTTACCTCATCCTCCAAGAGTCCTCGAAGGCCGGCCGTTCGCCCCGTAAATGACAGCTGGGCGGAGCCAGCTGTGATCTCTCGTCTGGCTCCACCCAGTTGTAATGACAGATCAGCGTCCCCAAATGACCTGGGGATGCTGATCTGTCATTAAACAATGATTCTAGACAAACAGATATATTAACAGTTATAATACATGTATGTGAACTGGTTTACCTGCCAGATGATGTTTAATTCTATTTGGCCAATCTTTTTATTCAAACTCCACTGTTAGACAGTACAGCCAGGCCCTGGACCTCCCTGCATACTGCACTGCAATCATACTGTGTGGCCCAGGTCCCATTTCAGCCTATGACTGGGCAGAGAAAGAGCAAGAGGAAACTGATAGTCATCTCTGTGATCTTCCCTATTGTAAGTATGTATGACTGTCTGCACTGTGCAAAATGGTAGAACCCTGATTGGTTTAGAGTGCTGCCCCTCCCTTAATCAGTCTGCTAAACAGACAAATACAGATAACAGATGGTGGTCTTAGGTAATACAGAAGTCAATGCATTTCTGTATATATATTTTCCAAGAGTTCATCATTTAAAAGAAACATGGATGGTCAAAATGGTTCTTTTAATAACAACACCGCCTCCCACTGATACTTACCTTTCCTGCACTACCCTGCTGCTCCACTTGTCTGCTGGGGCCCCCAGAAATAATAGTACTTTTGGGTATGGGGGAACATTTGACCTTCCCCCTATTCCTCCAAAGATGCAGTGTGTGGACCCATTACCAGGGGAGGCAAGAAGGTCATCACACCTGTTTAAGCTCTGACATGGAGGTTACTGGACTGGATGCAGAAACACAGGTTTGTGGAGAGTGCAGGGAAGATAAGCATCAGTGGGTGCAGAGGAGGCCGATCAGTAGATGTATCTAATATATGTATATATAAATGGTCAAAGTGACAGATTAAGTTTAAAGTGACCTATAGGGGCTGCATAACAGTTTTTTGGATCTTGGGTTTCTTCACATTGTACTTTTCCTTATCTTTGTGCTACCTTCCTAAATGCTCTTACATTAATCCAAGCATTTACAAGTAGTTTACAAGTAGTTTATATTATACATGTAATGCAGTAATAATAATATTCAGTTTAAAAGTAGGACATACAGCTGTGCCTCTATTCAACTACTTTTATGAGCAAAATCATGTTATTCCCTCATTCATATTTAGCATAGCATAATTTACATTGACATGTATGAACGCCTCCATCAATGATCATCATCATCTACTGGATCCGTGCTGATGCTTAGCTGGAGGCCATTTAAATTTACAACAAGAAGCAGGAAAAAAATCAGTACATGAATACATGGCAGAAGGGGTATTTGCATACATTTAAATATGCAATGTACATCATGTTAATGCCTGTTGGTACTGCAGACCTACTATGTATTGTAAAATGCCATATCTATTTGAATACACACTTTAAGTTGACAGACGTGACATCTCTACACATTATTGGGTTAAAAAACTAGTTCTAGAAATTTTTCTACCAACCTCAAGTTTAACTGCTTCTAAAAATAAGAAACAGTCATGTCTGTTTGTTACCAGCTCCCTCATCTGTCAGGACTGGGAATTAAAACTGCATTATTTCCAGCTTCTGCCCATTTGCAAATGGCCAGAAACCCATATCATGTGACTATCAAACATTCAGGCCTGTACTTGAGGACGAGCTCCACCTCTAAGTTAGCCACCTCAGTTTCCATTTGGTTCCTCCTACAAAATCTTGGGGGAACCTCTGCCCTATTTTACCCTGGTACAGCCCATGAGAGTAATCCTTGGCACTCACTTTACCCTTAAGGAATTTGAAGTGATTACCAAGCAGCTCCCGCTGCCAGAGCAGAACCACCACAGATGCTATGCATCTCTCTTCAACTTCCCCGCCCAAAAGGAAGTAATATCCAGTTGGGCTTTACTACAATTAGTTAATATACTGTGTACTCCAAACAATGGACAGAAGAATGAGTAGATGGTCTTTCCAAATAAATTGCACAACATTCAGCAGTTGCATACAAGGTTTCATCTTGAGTACATGAACCGAGACATAATTAGTTCCCACATGGAGGTAATTTTTTTTGCTGGCTAGCCTTTCTCCCATGACTCAAAGGTGCTTCCTTCTAATGAGGTACTTACAAGTTGTGGTGCAGGGCAATTCATGATCAACATTGATAGGGGAAACCCAGCCGGACACTTCGTGCATCACTCTGCTTTCCACTCCACCATCAAACCTCCTCCCACCTGTTCTTATAAATTCCAAGGCAGGAGACAATGATTAACAGGCAGGTTGCCTAGAAGTCAAGGGGGCAAGACCTACCCTTCACGGACCTAACAGCCTATAAAATGTATCTTTCACAGTCTTTAAATTAAACCAAAAACCCCAAATGTAATGTTTTTCAGCCTACCAGCCCTTAGACATGTTAGACAAATTAGTTTTCATTTCTCAGACTTTTGTTTTCCTCTATTTTCACACTTCTTGTAGGGCGAAAATACTAAATCGTTATACTGTATCTGTGGATGAGCATATATCTTGTAGAGTTTTCTCATAATCTATGGTACTATATACTTATACAGTATGTCTGCCGGTCACATTGTCCTTGCCTTCACTATCAGTCTCACCTTGTTTGTTCATTGGTTGTGTAAGATCATATTTGTATGTCATAGGGTTGTTAGCCTCATGGGTAACACTCAACATGTCTTTTGCTTTCTGGGTTTCCATCCCTAGTAGCTTACTGTTTGTGCCCCCCATGGTTTTTCATCAAAAATCCTTCACCTAAACCTTGGTATCCTTTGCTATTCCAAGCAAGCCAACACAGGGCAGTGTTTATTTATCTTTTGAGTTGTGTCCTATGTTAAGCTTGATAAAAATCCATATACCTTGTTGCACTCCTTACCTGTCTGTCCCAATAATAATGGGTGCTCGTAATGACCACGGATGGCACCGCTCACAATGCAACAGAAGATAGAAAGACGTCATCAGCACTCCAATCCAAAGATTCACATTAGTGTAAATCCAACTACCGAGCCTGATGAAGGGGACCCTGCGTGGCCCCGAAATAACTTGTCTACATGACTTTTACTAATAAATTGGATTTACACTAATGTGAATCTTTGGATTGGAGTGCTGATGACGTATTTCTAACCTTTGTAAAGCTTGATCACAGGGCTGGATGTCCATCCACACTAAAATAAAGCTGCTGCCTTGGTCTAGGACTACTTATTTTGGGTTTTTCCCCATTCTAAGCTCACCTATATCTGCTCACCTTGGATATGTACACCAGGTGCTATTAAGAGTCTTAAAAAGCAAATGTCACATTCAAATATGTATCATTCATTCAGTTGTATATTACCCTGTAAATTATTCAGATTCAGTCCAGCATGAGCATGTGTGGATAGATTGTAATTAATTAGTTAATGCTGTAATATGGTTCTGTGAGTCTATGCTATAAATAGAATAGATATTTCAGCTGTTCAGTGGTTGTAAGCTGCAGGAAAGGGCATGTCTGGAAACCCATGCTATATTTGGTGAACAGTGATATCACATCTGAATTCCTTTTACATTTGAATTGAATCATGTTTTTGTTAATCATTTTCCTGTTTGGAAAACAAACACCCAAAACTTGCTGATTAAACTATCTACAGAAAATGTAGTCCATTTTGTGACTAGATTACTGAAAAGGTCCAACAGTTTCCAAAACCTTATCTTGATTCATGTTTGCTTTTCCTATTAGTGGCAGGATTTGTTTCTACTGCTGAAAAGGAAAACAATCTTTGTTTTATTCTATCCAGCTGTAACATTCTTCTTAGCTTGTTGGATTTGTTTTTGATTTGCTATCAAAAAACACATTTGCTGGAAAATGTAAAAACCTAAAAACAATTATAACATGTTTTTACTTAGTGTGTGGAGTAGTTGATACATTTTTCTGATTGTACAAAAAAGGTCATGGCACCTGGATGGCAGTAATTTAGGGGCATATTTATAAAAGCAGTGAATGTGATAATTGCCAAACATTCACTGCTGGTGAATGATCCACTGCAATTTAAAACACATGCACCAGGAAGATACACCTTCAGTAAGTATTTAGTGAATGTCACCAGGGGCGTCACGAGCCCGGGTGTCACCCGGAACAGATACCGGGAGACACCCCACCGTGACGTCACCATGCGCGTGCGCGATGACGTCATCGCGCTTGCGCAGTCATCTTTTTGATACCTGTCGGCGGCCATCTCAGTGATGGACGGCGGCAGAGAGAGGAAGGGATGTTCACCCGGCAGGATAAGGTATGCCGCCGGGCCCCCTCCTCACTCTCCTGCAACTGTCGGGCTCTCGGTCCATGGCCGAGTGCCCGACTTTTCAGAGGGGGTGACTCCCAATGGTGCCACCCGGGTGCGGGCCACACCCCCCTTGTGACGCCACTGAATGTCACATTCACTGCTTCATAAATAGACCCCTAAATGTCTTTAAACCTCAAACTTATATTTCTAGTTTTGGGGAGTGTAGGGATGGATTAAATCCCTGGTTTTAATTGTTGTCTTGTCCTTGCTAGAAGATTAACTCCCTCTGTTTGTCCTGGTGACCAACGTCATTGGAACTGAAAAATCAAGAAAATTGTGTTTTTCACCAGAACAGGAATAGAATGGAATTTTTTTCAATAGGGACATCTGTTTCAGTGTCAGCTGTGTGAGAGAGGATTTCACTGACTTTGCAGAGTTTTTCTTTCACTTTCTGTTGCGTCTCAAAGCAGAAGTTAAAGTGACACTAAACTCAGAAGTTAAATTGTAAAAATGCATTCAAGGACCTAAACTATTAACAAAAATGTATCTTATTTGTGTATCACTCAGCTGTAGATCCTCAAATCATCTCTAATATGGTGATGACATTGTCCTTCCTTCTGGAGGGTGGCTACTTTTTGTTCCCTTTGTGTGTTGTAACATAGCCACCACTCCAAACTCGCTCCTGTGATGGACTACAATCTCATGTTTAGTTTGGTAATTTGTATTGAGATTATAGTCCATCACAGAAGTGAGCTTGGATGGGTGGCTACTTTACAACACACACAGGGACCACGACAAACAAAAGTAGCCACCCTCCAGAAGGAAGGACAGTGTCAGCATGAATTTAAAGATGATTTGAGGATCTGTAGCCGCGTGATACACAAATAGGCTACATTTTTGTTAATAGTTAGGGTACTTGAATACATTCTTAAGATTTAACTTCTGAGTTTAGTGCCACTTTAGGTAAAAAAAAAATTGTAATCATCAGGCTTTCTATGAAGAGACTGTGTACATTAATTCTCTTCTGCAATAAAAGCTTCTTGCTGCCTGTCAGCATTTTTTTTTTTTTACACTGAGCCTAACATGCGCAAGCTCAGTGTACAGGCTCAGCATGCTGAGATGACATAACTCCCGTGCACATGCCCAGAAGCTATATCATTGGGGCCCAGCCGATCCGGTGGCCAAAGAATTGAAGCCCAGAAAAAGGTTGGGTTAAAGATAGATGCACCAGTGAGGGAGGAATGCATACGGCAGCTTAGTGAATAGACCCCTTTGTGAATAAATCCCTGTTTCCTCGATAATATTGGTCTGTGTGCATGCGCAGATGCTGAGGTCGGCAAATTCGACAGAACACCGGAACCTGCGTTTAGTATCGGGGTATTTTCACGAGTATGAGTACTCGTGAAAATGCCCAGCATTAGCACTGGTGTATCCAGTATAATGCAATGCTGGGACTTGTAGTCCTACATAGTTGGAGCTATTCTGCATTGCTGTATAATCATCATACAGCAATGCAGAATACCACCAGCTATGTGGGACTACAAGTCCCAGCAATGCATTATAATAAAAGTCAGAACTATAGAATATCACCAACATCCCCCCATACTTCCCACTCCAGACTTACCTTTCCTCTGCTGCAGGGCCCTCTTCCTCATCTCGGCGGCCAGGGGGTGGGGCTAAGAGGAGAGGATCCTCACACAGCAGAATGTGCTGCCCGGCGGTGCCTGCAGCACATTCTGCGGGACTGGTGACAGCCTCTCCATCCCCGCCGCACAGCCACCCGTACATGCTGCGGGTGGCTGTGCGGCAGGGAAGGAGTGGCACGATCTCAGGGGGGCCCTCTTCTTCCTCGCTGGGCCCCCCCAAATGGCGGAACACCGGGGCCGGGTCGCAATTGCGACCGCTGTGACCCTGGTAGTTCCGCCAGTGCTACCAGGTATAAAATATGTATACCTACATTGAGCCAAGTTGTACCAATGTACATATATACAAATGTTTGTACTTGGAATTCAGCTTCCAAATGTATCCTTCATACAAATTATTCACTCGGCTGCCCTCGGCAGCATAGTGAATAGACCCCTATATATAGAAACAAAACTCCAAGATATGTGTATTTGTATACAGCTGATCTCTTATCTCCCTTATATGTACATCTGAAATCTGTTGCAAAGACTACAGTTCCACTTTAAATGGAGATCCTGTGCTACTCATGCACCTGGTGACAACATATAATAAGTTCAAGAGCTGGATCAGCAGTTTTAGAAAGGAAGCACCTGGCAAGCAAAGCAAAACAAGACTTACATGGCACTGTGTGTGTGTTTGAAATTTTAACCCCAAAGTTGGTCCAAATACAGTTTGCTATTGAATTTAGTACCCCTCTGCTACTGCTGCTGCTGGGACCAATCCTGTTTATCCTTTTCATCAATGACATAGAGATAGGTATAGATAGTTTGATTTCCGTTTTTGCTGAGGATACTAAACTGTGTAGGGCAGTAAATTCCAATCAGGAGATATGTGCACTTCAACAAGACTTGAATAAAATGGATGCATGGACTACACAATGGCATATGCGATTTAATGTTGAAAAATGCAAGGTAATGCACATGGGTGCAAAGAACGAGTGCGCAAACTACTAACTGGGGATGGGGGCTGCATTAGGGAAGATGGACATGGAGAAAGACCTGGGGGGTGCTCATAGATCCCAGATTTGGCAATAGCTTGCAATGCCAAGCTGTGGTCAACGAAGAAAACAGGATGCTGTCGTGCATTAAAAGACGGATTGTAACAAGGGATAAAAGAATAATACTACCACTGTATATATCACTAGTTCAGCCTCATCTTGAGTATGCGGTACAGTTTTGGTCGCCAACTCTCAGGAAGGATGATATAAATATACAAGGATATGGGAAGTGTTAAATACACAGATATATACAGACACACATACACACATATAGTAGGTTTAACTGGATGGACCTTGGTCTTTATTCAACCTCACCTACTATGTTACTATGTTACAGAGCAGAGCAAATGAACAGGTCCATATATTTATATTATGCACTGTACATTTAATGTAACATAAATGTTTTTATGGTAACCCTCTTAAGTAAAAGTTAACAGTAATGCTAACTGCACTATTTGTAAATGTATGTAATATATTTATGTAAACATTAGGAAATAAGTGTCAATTTACTTTGTAGAAAAGAGGCATAGAGGAGGAAGGGCATTAGCTGGTTATGTCAGGAACATGGAGTGGGAGAAAGAAGTTGCAGCTAACCGTTTAACATTTTGAAAGCTGAACAAAAACTATAATTTAAACATATTCCTCAATAGCCACAAAGGATATACAGGTGAAACTCGAATAATTAGAATATCGTGCAAAAGTAATTGCAGTAATTTCTGCAAAAGGGGCCCAAACCAAGTACTGAGTACATATGCATGCTTGTATTTTTCAGAGGTCCGATATTGTTCTATGTACAATCCTTGTTTTATTGATTGCATGTAATAGACTGTCACAGGTCGGCTCAGTAGATCGGGAGGTGAGCGAACACATACCGGGTTCGCTCACCTCTCGATCCTGTCACGGCTCTCTGCCGTGACAGGGGGAGGGTCTGGATTCCCCTCTCCCCGCTCCGATCTGCCAGCGCTGACTGGCAGAACGGACGGGGGAGGGGGCGGGTACAGCTGGCTCTGCCTCTAGATAGGCAGAGCCAGCTGTCACTCACACAGCTGGGTGGATTTCGACGTCCATGTCGGGATCCGCTCCGGCTGCGGCGTCTCAATATACCGTGAGCTGTAGCTCGCGGTATACTTAGCTTAGGCTAACGGGAGGACGCTAGTTTGTGTCCTCCCGTTACCCTAAGGAGAACTATGGGGAAAAACACTGAACCCATAGTTCTCCTTTAAAATCCCAAATATCACTGTGTAGCATTGACATCATCAATGTGTTGCACATAGCCTGTGCAGAAAGCAGAACTGTGGGAGGGACCCAATAGACCCCACCCACTACAGGCTGTCTGCAGAAAACTACAGGAGGGGGCAGAGACAAGACCAGCCACCCTGCACAAGGAAAGAGAGCAGCAGTGACTGGTCTTTATTACAAAAAGCACCTGCACATGGGCAAAGTTTCACAGTGGATTACTTTACAGATCTGGAAAAAATACACAAAGCACACCAAAATTGAAGTAAGAACACACACACCTTTGATGTTGTATTTATGTATGATGTATTTAGACAATATTTGTTTATCGCTGGGTTCAGCTACAAAGTGTATGTAAATGCTTACAATGTACCTCTCTTATTTGCTCCATTTTGGTCTTTAAATATACCATTTAGCATGCGTACAACATGGGGAAATGTGCATGCAATGCAGAGATATACTGCCTGTACATTTTTTTCTGAAATACATTTTAAGAGAAGGCTGAACAGGCAAATATGGGTTGGGTAGGAAAGTGAGACATGGGGGGCCCAACAACTTTTAGTTTTCATTTTCTAAGTTTAACTGAAAAAACTGAAGAGAGAAGCTGATTGTTTACTCTGATAAATTTCCCCCAATGTATGTAGTGGGGAAGGGGACACTGATGAGGAGAAGAATGGCTCTACTGGGGGTGAGAGAATCGGGATCTGACACTGTAATCACCCAAAAAAGGTTGCTCTGCTACGGAAGTAGGAAACTGTGTTCCTACATGTTTCTCACCATCTCACCCATTTCATGAATGCACATAAGCCATCAGGTCCTTTTAGTTTTAACATTATGTTAACATCCATTTAGAGGCAAAAACAAGAAGAAAAAAAGAAAAGGGAGTTATACATATCAAAATGTCACTTGTCCTATAATTCTAGATAACAAACCTGGACAACAAATCCCCCAAGGGGGACTAGATGACAGAAACTGTTGGTTCCACATGTCTGAATAATTATAAACATACTATATATCTCTGTGCAATTATAATAAAGGAGTTAATGTTGTGTAATTCCACGCAAAGAGCACATAAATATTCCAGCAATATATCGGTTTGAACTAGATAATACCTAAACAGTACAAACCTTCAATATCACAATGTGTAAATATAACTGACTGTGACATATAGAGGTACAATGATAATTATGTTCAAAAATTGGGATGAGGTTTGGGTCTACCATGACTTTGAGGTAAATTCTGCTTGTTGGAGTAGTTCCGGTTCATTCGACTGCCCACATTTTTTGTAACAGTAATGGACTGCAAGGGCTTCTGAACATAGGCCAGCTGGCTTAAAGGAGAACTATGAGGTGAGTGATTTTCCCTCAACCTCATAGTTCGAGCCGACGTGTGACAATGAAACTGTCACAAGTCGGCTCAATAGATTGGAAAGTGAGCGAACACATACCGTGGCTCGCTCACTTCTTGATCATGTCCCTGCAGAGAGCCGTGACTGTCACTCACGGCTCCCTGCATGGATTCCCCCCTCCCCGCTCAGATCCTCCAGTGCTGACTGGTGGAACGGATGGGGGAGGGGGCGGGTACAGCTGGCTCTGCCTCTAGATAGGCAGAGCCAGCTGTCAATCACGCAGCTGGGTGGATCTCAGCAGTAATGTCGGGATCTGTCCCGGCTGCGGCGGTCTTAGTATACCGCGAGCTTTAGCTCGCGATATACTGAGCTTTGGCAACAATCCGTGTACCCATTGCACTCCTTACCGCTAGTCCGTGATGATGGGTTGGGTGCATCAGTAGTCGACGGATGGCCACCGTCTGAAATAGGATATAGGAAATTATGGACACCGGCACTCCAAGGTAGAAAAACGTCTCTTTATTGACGTTTACATGCAACAAAAACACTTATTGCAACGTTTCGGGGTCGCACAGGATCCTCTTCATCAGCAGAACAAGCTTTGGGCTTTGAGCTTTGGGTCACGGGAGGACGCTAGTTTATGTCCTTTCGTGACCCTTAGGAGAACTATGGGGAAAAACACTTACCCCATAGTTCTCCTTTAAGCTGGCCATATGAGGCTTAGATTTTCGAAAGTACTTTTGTACGGAAAAACTTTCTTTCGACTTTCTATTAGTTGATGGGGTCAAATTGCAGACCCATTTTGACTGTAGTGAAGAAAAAACTCGAAGGAGCAGGATAGAAAATTTTCCTCAAATGAACACAATTCTAACAGTGGATGTGGTTTTTCCTTTGGGAAACTCCATTGTTTCAAAAATCAAACGTTAAAGTCAGATGTAATTTCGATGAACATTCGTCAAGTGTCTGATTGTATTATCAGGTGGTAAAGAAAGATCTTTCGTACAAACGTTCATTTAAAAATCTACTAGTGTTTGGCCGGCTTTAGAAAGGCCCTGTTCACACCTTCGTGTAACTGTAAAAATAAAGTTAGCAGTCGATAAAGTAGAAGGTGACAGTGTCAATTTTTGATAGTATGATCATCTGAAATCACCTTTTTATAGACATCATGGTGTATGAGAAGAAGGTTCTTTGCCATCACTGTAAATGATCAAAAGCTGCCCTCTCTGCTTTTTATTTTCAGTCGCAGGGTGGATTCAGTATCTGTGCCTGTTATATTGCCTCTCCTCCCAATGTTCAATAAAGACAGCAGAAGTTGTGTTGCAGCTGAGTTGTAAATGCAGACATTATGAACAGATTTCTCTACACAAGACACCATAAATCCAGGAAATAGATCCCTCCCAAAGTTCACCACAATGATATCACTGCAGGAAATCAATCCTCCTTGGCCAAAATAAAAACTGCATGATCCATGAAAATGCTATTAAAGCATCACAAATGCACCACAGCAGTTAATGAAAGAGTTTGTAAACGTACCACAATGCATGGTAAGAAACGCACCCAAATAACGGACAAACAAGGACATGGATATATGTGAAGCTAGCCTCAGTATATTGGAATCTGTTGCAGAGACAGGATAGGGAAAGCTGGCAAACTGCACAGGGAGAGATTAGGTTCAGTTAGGAAACGATATTTTATTTCTGATTGTTATTTCTTTAGGCAATCAATCCCTTTCCTGCCTTTTGTCTTTAATTTTATTTTGTGGTTGATTTACAGTCACTAGTCAGTTTTAGCTGCTGTCCTGTTCAAAGCAAACTTTTTTTGCTACAAGACTTCACTTTAAAAAAATTTGACTTTTGTTTGGGTAAAGGGGCAGTATTTTAATGGTTTTGTCCATTTTGGGGGTATATTTTTTGTTTTAAGTTGATAGAGACGTTATTTTAGGTTTTCTTTGTTTGTTACAAGGCTTCCCTTCAAAAAGTAGGCTTTTGTCTTAGGGGTATTATTTTGGAGCTTTCATTTATTTTGGAGATACATTGTTTTTTTATTGTATGTTGATAGGGCCTTTATTTAGGTTAAACTATTTTGTGCTGTGTCATCTGTGGTCTCTTAATGTAGTAAAACCCCCACCTGTGCTCTTGTTCTGCTGCCGGTCAGTTTTACACTGCTGTATCATCATTGGTCTCATAAGAGTTTGATAGAAACTCCCTGGACACCTCTAGTGATGTATACACATACAGGGTTATTCACAAAGCTGCTGACGGCAGCCGTGTGAATAACCAACCCGAAGTGAAGTGAGCCAAACGCTGTTTTCAGCCGTACATCAGCTGAAATCAGCTGTACTTCGGCTGGCTTTGGGGCGGCCGACCGTGCTCAGCATGTTCAGCCGACCCAAAGTGCAGAGGAATCAGCTAAGCTGAAACTCTGGCAGCCTACTCGCTGCTGTTCAGCCTATTCTCATAGGGGCCGAACAGCAGCGAGTGAATAGCCGAATCCAGCCGAGCGGCATTCGGCTCGGCTATTCTGTTCGGTACCTCCGTGGTACCGAGCAGAATAGAAATTAGAGTAAAAAAAGTAGAAAACGATTGGGCGGAGCTAGCAGTAACAGCTAGCTCCGCCCAACTGTTTCCTATTGGCCAGGACCTGCTGTTATTACAATGACAGTTCAGCTGAGCCGGCAGTGATATCACCGCCGGCTACGCTGAGCTCTCATTGTAATGACAGTTCAGTGTTCCCTGGTAACCAGGGACGCTGATCTGTCATTGCAAGTGGCCGGAGCCAGCCGTGAGATGCTGGCTGGCTGTGCCCAGCTGTCAGTAGCAGGCTTTCGGCTGGCCGCTCAGCCTGCTTCGGCTTTCACCTCGGCTCAGTCGAGCCGAAGCATATGCTTCGTCTTTGCTAAGAAAACAGCCTCTACTCCTTATATCAACCACACTAAGTTCCTAATGTATATCTAGATGTAAGGCTAAGGGGTCTATTCACGAAGCTGCCGAGGGCAGCCGAGTGAATGACCGATCTGAAGTGAAGTGAGCTGAACACTGTTCGGCTATTCACTTCAGGCTGGTATGGCTAATTTCAGCCGTACATCGGCTTGCTTCGTGTGGCTTCGGGTCGGCCGAACATGCTCAGCATGTTCGGCCTACCCGAAGTGCAGAAGGAGTTCGACTCAGCCGATCCAACATCTGGATCGGCTGAACCGAACCCCTGGCAGGCTACTCACTGCTGTTCGGGCTATTCTTAAAGATCCCGAACAGCAGTGAGTGAATAGCCGAATGCCGCCGAGCAGTGACAACTAGCTCCGCCCAATAGTTTCCTATTGTCCAGCGGCTCTGCTGCTGTAAAAGAAAAAAGAAAAAAAAAACCTCTCCCGGGCGCTCAGGAGAGAAACAGGGCTGTGTCTTTTTTTTTTATTCCGACACGCGATGTCAGAATAGAAAAAAAAAAGAAATTTTCCCATTGAAAAGCATTGGGACATTACCATTGGCTATTTCAATTTGCAATAGCCAATAGTAAACTAGCATTGTTCCCGCCCTCGGCCAGCTTTGGCTTTCAGCACGGCTCAGCCAGCCTATGCATATGCGTTCTGCTTGGCCGAGCCGCTCGGCCATGATCGGGAGCTGTACGGGCTATTGTGAATAGCCTGTACAGCACCCCTTCGGTTCTACTGAACCGAAGGGGTCCTGGGGCCGAAGCTAGCCGAAGGATCCGCCGAAGCTATGGCCAGATCCTTCGGCAGCTTCGTGAATAGACCCCTATATTTTGGATTTTCAGAGATACACAGGTCTATTCACAAAAGGGTAAAGAGTTTGGAGAAGGCAGTAGAAGTGAACAATCTAGGACAACATAGCTGAACGGGAAAGTGAGCTGAATTGGAGAATTTTTCCAAATCGGCTATTTTGGCCTAGACTGTTCACTTCTCCTGTCTTCTCCAAACTCTTCACCCTTTAGTGAATAGTCCTGACAATGTCCTGGAAAGCATTCAAATGTGCAGGATAATCACATCCATTCCTCCGCAAATATATTTGTGAGATGGATATCACATCCGCTGATAAAACATTTTATGATGAAGTGGCAGCATAATCGTGTCTTCTTTATTCCAGTATTAAAAATAAGTAAGACAATATATTACAAGTGTGTTTATAAACAGCAAATACAAACATTTTTAATAATCTAAAGCTAAACTATGGGCTCCGTACTCCCCCACCCCAAGTCAACCCCCCCTTGCATACCTCCCAACTACCCCTTATTTGGGGGAACTGTCTCTCCTTGGAAACCAAATCCCTCTCTACTTCCTTCTCCATCAGATGCCCTTCTTTTTGTTCTGATGTATATATCCCCCCAAAAAATATTATGTATCTAACAAAAAGGTTTTACTGCACTTAACCTTACACCCAACCTCTTATAACATTTGTTATTTTAAAAGGCTAGTATAAAGGAAAATAAGTAGTGGAAGAGAAGCACGTGTGGGTTTAACCAATCACTTTTTGCATATGGGTTCTTTACTGATCACTGGAGGAGTGGCAGGGATGTGTCTTTGCTTATATTCTTTGTCCTATAAGGTGTCCCTCTTTCTCGTCTCAGAAAGTTGGGAGGTATTCCCTTGTAGTTGTCCATATGTATGTTGTATGTTTTTGTTTTTTTAATACTTACCTTTTCTATATGTCTTTAGCCCAAACACATGATGCACAGGGTGCATTGCTGCTTTGCTTGTTCCCTTTTTCACATTGTTGCTCCCCTGATCCACACATGGCCTATGACATGATAATATATCAAATACTGCAAATGCAAACAGTCTTAAAAAAATATTTAAGTTAGGTTTGATTCTGATCAGTAGCCAGGCTGGTGCATTTTTTTTTTAACTCTGTTATGTGTAGGTTGAAGCTAAGTAAGAATGCACTCTGAAACAGTAGATAGTTCAGACTTAATCTCACAAGGAAATAAAAACTCACTGCTGATCTTCTGCAGTCTCTTTGCAGCCACTCTCTGGTTACATGCATGCCATTTCTCGGTAAGGCGGGGGGAAGGAATGGAGTCGGGTTCCTGATGATGACAACAGCGGACCATTCCTACATAATGTGTGTTAAAAACTGTTATTTGTAGTCGCCATCAGAATTCTGTGTGACAAGGTGACAATGAAGGAGCACAATTAGTGCACAAGGACAGAAGGTTGTGACTCTATGGCAGGAAATTCCTGAACAAGGACCTTCATATCATAATCTGTCAATTCCTGACTGATCTACACAGGAAAGACCTGTCAGCCTGTTCTGAACGCAAACCCTTTCACTGATCCCTTCAAAAACCTTCCTGCCTCCATTCTCTTATTTCTGCTTGCTACAATGACAGTATGTCATAATTATGTGATTATGGGATTAATTTACTAAAGGCATATAGACTATTTTCCCTTAGCTTAGTAAATTTGGTGAAAATTCAGTTTGCAAAGAATACGACAATGCAAAGAAAAAAAAAAGCAGTATTTTTACTTGCAAAAGATGGAATGATGGAAGATAGCAGAGCTTCACCCCATTAATTAAGCTAAGGGAATATTCTGTTGCAAAGTGATTATCTTGTAAAGTGAACAGCCTTTTTGCCTTTAGTAAATCAACCCCAATGAGGCTGATTTACGAAAACTGTTGAGAATCTTCACTCAAAAAATTGTGTGAAAATCATCTGCACAAAATTGGGTATTAAAAGTGAATAGGAATTTTCTTTTTCACATGATTGGATAAATTAAGTGAATATTCACATATGTTTTGGTGAAGCTGTCTTCAATGAATAACATCTGGGCGGAGCCGGCTGTGACGTCACCCTCCCTGGCGGTATGATTCTTTTCTGTTTTCGGCTCGATTTTTTTTTTATCCCCTTTTTTCGCTATTTTTTTTTCTACGTTTTTTTTAATCTCCCGCCAGTTCCGCCCCCGTGCGATGCGTACGCTCGCAATGGACGAAACCCGGAAGACAGATGCCGGCGCCGGCCGGAGCACACCGCGCGGCTCGAGGGACAAGGTAAGTAAATACTATGCGATATTCCCGAGTGTAGCTCAGGGTATGGAGAAGTAACCGCGAGCTATACTTGGGAATACCGCCAATGAGGTTAATGACAGATTAGGGTCCCCAGGTCATTTGGGGATGCTGCTTTGTCATTACAACTGAACGGAGCGAGCCGTGGGGTCGCGGCTGGCTCCAGCCAGCTGTCATTTGCATCTCCCCGCTTCGGCTCTCCCCCCTTCGGCTGTCACTACGGCTCAGTCAGTGTGAATAGCCGGTACAGCAGCCCTTCGGTTCGACTGAACCAAACGGCAGAGGCAGCCGAAGAGAGCCGAAGGATCAGCCAAAGCTACGACTGGATCCTTTGGCTCTTTAATGAATAACCCCCTTAATAATATAAACAGTAAATTATACTGTACTTGGAATTCTTTTGCATATTTTTTGTATCTGTGCCAGCCAGTCCTCATGTGAGAGTGCTTAGCAATAAGCTTTAAGAAAAAGGAAACCAATGCTTACCATCAGCAAAACAAACAAACTAGCTAAGAATTTCACAAACAAGAGAATCACTGCACTGTAAACCCATTATTTATTGGAAAACAGAAAAACAGAACTAATAATGCTAAGCAACCACACTTGATCAGGGGTGAGAATTGAAATCACATGCTAGGTTTGAATTAGAACAGATCACATGACATAAAACCATACCGCCCAACTGTCCCTCATTAAAGTGTCATTTCGAACCTCTGTCCTTCTTTTTTCTCAGTTGTCGCTTTTTTTGGTCTGATGTACAGATATTGATGGAAATGTACTATAAAACTATTAAAAGTGTTATTCTGCACTTAAACATTTATCTTATCTCCTAATGATCTTTTTTTCTATTTAAAAAAGCCAGTGTAAAGGTAAAGTAATGGTTAAAAAAAACTATTTTGGGTTCAACCAGTAATTTTTGGCATATAAATTCTTAATGGTCCACATAACTGGGAACATGGCATGATATACCCGTTTATTTACTATAAGTTTATTAAAATTCCTTTGAAAGTTGCAAGTTTGACACATACAAATTACGCTAGCAGTTTTAAGCTAGCATCTGATCAAGCACACGATGCTTGATCAGCTTCATTGAAGTGCAAAGGTTACATTAGGGGTCTGATAGTCTAAAAATAAACAGATGTCCCATTGCACACTAGACCGGAATCCCACTGTAGTATGAAGAAGGGTGCTGGAATTACTTGTGGTTGGCGCTGCACAAATTCAAACATATTGGAGATAGTCACCCGCACACTAAGGTCCAATGCATCAATACGTCCTTTTATTAACTGCTGATACACATGGCACCACAAGTATGAACAACATTCCCAAACCTGCCGTGGTCACTATGTTATTTGCCTGATGAAGGGACCTGAGTAGGTTCCGAAACGTTGCTCATATTTGTAAAGCAAAGCATTGTAAAGGAGGTATTGATGCATTTGACCTTAGTGTGTGTCAGCTTCGTCTTTCAGCACGGCTCAGCGCTCGACTGAGCTGCTCGGCCGTGATCGGGAGCTGTACGGGCTATTGTGAATAGCCCGTACAGCACCCCCTCGGTTCTCCTGAACCGAAGGGGTCCTGGTGCCGAAGCTAGCCGAAGGATCGGCCGAAGCTACGGCCAGATCCTTCGGCAGCTTTGTGAATAGACCCCTATGTCCTTGAGTCTAATAATGTGTCCCAAAATGAGCCTGTCACTTCCCATGTATAATCACATAGAGGACTTGTGAGCCTTTTTTACTTATAATAAAGACCCCCATCAAGCTAAAATAATACACAATATACACCAAAATACCACCTGCCCAGAACAAAAGCCCATTTTTCAAAGGGGACAGCAGTAATTGCTGACTTCAAATTAATTACAAAATAAAATTAAAGACAAAAATGCCCCCAAAAATATTAAAAAGCAGCAAAGGGGTTGATTGCCCAAAGAGCCCCAAATGACCCTTATCTTTCCCTATGCAGTTTCCCAGCTTTCCTGATCTTTTCCCTACTTCCAATACACTGACATTATGGCTGACTTGTAACCCCTGTAATTTGTACATAAATTCACTGGGACTTAGAATCTCGAATCCACAGGATTCACTGTGAACTCATGGTAGAGGTGAACCCAATCCTCATCCCAAATAGACTCAATAAGCATATACAGTAGCAGATCATTTTCATAGCCACACTAGCTGCGCAGATTATACAACCATTCTATTATAGCAACAGCTAAAATGTGAACATTTACCATGAGCATGGTAGATATATCAAGGCACTGTCTAAACATACTGGGGGGAATTTATCAAAACTGGAGCAGCTGTGCACAGCCAACAATCGGCTTCTCTCTTCAGTTTGTTCAGTTAAGATTTGAAAATGAAAGAGAGAAGCTGATTGGTTGCCATGCACAACTGCTCCAGATTTTGTCTGCTCCAGTTTTGATAAATTCTCCTCACTGTATATAAAATCAGAGAAAACAAATGATATATCAAGACACCTGTTTGTAGCCAAATGCTTTAATATTACCTATCCAGATGTGTTGGTAATGTTATTTCCTTTTCAGCTTTCACACAGTGCACCATTTCCATTTCATACAATCCCATTTGAAGAGATTTTCCTGTTTACTAAATTTTTCTAAACTTTTCAGGTTTGCCAAGTTCACATCAGCAAGTATTTCCTTTACATCTCACAATACCATTCTTTGTTTTGACAACATGCTACAGCACACAGTTATTACACATAACTACACAACTGCTGAGAAAACCACAATCCTCTCCAAGTCACTTATTACCTCATGCCCATGCCCAGTTTGCCCCAGGTCTTTTACAAACCTAGAAACACCTCTGATAATCAGATAATTAGTCCTAGCCATGAGAACAAAATTGTTGGGAAAACCAGTGAAAAAATCATATACATTTTATAGTTTATAAAATATAGAATATATGCAGAGGGTACAGAGTGCTTAAAGTGGTGTCAGTGCTTGCAAGACAACATTTGCATTTTGTAGGCAATTGTAGTAAATCATTGCTGACTGCAGATTTAAAATGAATCATCATTTTTAACACCCTCCCGTTTCAAAATGACTTGTTTTGGAAACAAAAAGAACAACAGCAAAACGTTTCCCAGCACACTCACCAGCCAGTCTAACTGCTAAGGCTAAAAACAGAGGCTAAAATACACGTCTTCTGCAGAATATGTGAAAGCCGCACTACCACGTCAAGGCTCCTCTGTGTAGTGCGATCCTAACTAACGGTCACTGCACCAAATCAGTCAAGCAAAACAAAAGGCAAACGCACTCATCAACTAATAGCCAGCTTTAAAGCAAGGTGCACATGGAAGGGCTTTATACAGTAGAAGAGCAAAAAGTTTCCCAGCACACTCACCAGCATGCAAAAAAACCTGTCTAACCGCTACGGTTAAAAACAGAGGTTTTAGATACACGTCTTCTGCAGAATATGTGAAAGCCGTACTGCCTTGTCAAGGCTCCTCTGTGTAGTGCGGTTCTAACTCTAACCAATGAGAGTCTCCATCTTGGAGCACATGTAGCAAAAGATAAAATTGGGTGCAGTTTCACCAGGAGGCAGCCCAACCTCCTTAAAGACACAGGGACACACAAGGGAATCAATGATGCAAATGGCTAAAACTATATATATGCTGTGGTGCACACAATGTAATTGTTATATTATGGATTTTCAGGGCTCTGAGGAAGCGATACCGCGAAATGCATCGGGTCTGTACAATTAAGTACACTATTTGTTTAATTGATATAGTCAATTGTGTATGTCATTACTATATATTTGATCGCAACAAACAAAATGGACACATGGCAATTTTTGTTTTTACAAACATTTTAATGTATATTCATATCAATAAAAAATTGCATTTTATATACATATTGTCATTCAGTTTTTGGCACCTCAAAAGCCCCAAGTTTTTTAAAATGTTTTTTGTGGTCTAATTAATCCGGGGCGTGGTGCCATGCTTCTGCATCTTCATGCCCTCTGCTTTATATCAAATCGCCATTGTTATAAAGTATGCACTGTAGGTGAGCACATTTTGGCTCTACTCTGAGAACTACTTGACTGAGAACTACTGTACATACTCATTCCTAGTCATTGACTAAGAAAGTATTAAAGCCTAAGGGTCTAATATATTTAGGTTGGCAATAGCAGCCCTCATATTTTATGACAGATTTCCTTTTTTTTTCATTTTACAATAATTGTGATGACTTTCTTTTATTCTTTGGATATACTCAGTTGCTTGTTGTATAGCACTTTAGATTAGTTGGTATAATATGATGATCTAACACCCTGGTGCCCAATCTTCAATCCTTTGGTACTTGCCATGTGACCCTTTGGGACTCCAGCAGTGGGAATAGGTGCACAATGTCAGGATGAGCTGCGGATGTCAGAGCAAATGGTGATGAGTTTTTTCACATATAGCAGCCGCCATTACCATAAGGCAAGTGCACCTACTAGTACTCGGATGCCCCCAGGATTTAGACTATATACTCTGACCAAGTGATGCCACAGGCGGGCCCCAGGTACCAAGCAGAGATATGGACCGAAGAAAAAAGACACAATCCATGGACGGACTGAGGTGAAAGGCTGGCAAAGGGTAATCCGGGCACAGGCTGAGGTCAGGGCAGGCAGCGGGCAAAGCACAATCCACAGGCAGATCGAGGTCAGATCCAGAGACAGACAAGGAGATTTGCGGGAGCAGAGGGATGGGAGAGAAGGGATAGTAAGCCTTACTATCCCATCTCTCCCATTCCTCTGCTCCAGCGATTTGCGGGTGTTGGATGATCTAGCAGCCATGAACTGTATGTATGTGAAATGACTAACTTAACCGTTGAATCAATTATGCAACATCACTAAAACAATATATATGCTGTGGTGTATACCATGTAATTGTCATATTATGGATGTTCAGGTCGTCGAGTCTGTAAAATTAAGTACATTATTTGTTTCATTGATATAGTCAATTGTGTATGTCATTACTATATATTTGATTGCAACAAACAAAATGGACACATGGCAATTTTTGTTTTTTCAAACATTTTAATGTATATTCATATCAATAAAAAATGGAATTTAAGATACATATTGTCATTCAGTTCTTGGCACCTCGAAAGCCCCAAGTTGTTGTATATGTTTTTATAGTACATACTTGTTCTAGGTTGGTGACTAGACCATGTATTGAGGCCAGAAATTCACTACGAATGGCAGGTAATGACTAATTTTAGGAGCTGTCAGATTTGTAGTCTCTATTTGTCTCTGGTGTCAAGCTATCTTTAGGAAAAATATACAAAAGTTACAGCATGACGTACATGATCTTCCCTTTACATGTATTTGCAAACAAGATCAATTGGTCTAAAAAATAAAGTCTTGAAAATATTATCCTGTATTTTCTCTTAAGCTCCCTACTTGACGTTAAGCCTAGAAACAGCAGTAGGCTAATTATGCATTATGCATGCAGCAGTAACTCAAAGCTTGCCTAGTGTTTGCAAAATTCTTTCAGAAACATAAAAAGCTTTTTGCATGTCACAGAACAAAGTACATTTCATAGCAGAAGTATGTGATAGCACTGTGCAGTCTCTGGGCCAATGGCTTGCTACACAGGATTACATTCAATTTTCTTGCAAGGGTTGTGCTCAAAAAACCTACAAAAGAAGTTAACTTCTTAGTCAAACAAGTCTGAATCGAACAACCATGAAATGTTTTTGTGTTTTTCTGCTAAAAGAATTTACCTAGAGGTGTAAAGTATATGCCCAGTCAAAACATTTTAAATAGACCAGAACAGCTCTAATGTTTCTATTGCTATACATGTCCTGTTGGGGAGATTTATTTTGCCCCGTGGTGTTCATACCTCTGACTTGTGGATGTCACTGTTTACAGTTGTTATATGTATATTACTTTCTATACTCTGCACAAATTAATTCCAGTTTCTGTTTCTGTTATGAGATACTCAGAAGATGAAATGTGTATTGTGGATGCCTGAACTTGTTAATAAAGCACTCTAAAACTATTCTGGCTCCCAGACAACAGGACACAACAGCCCCCTTGACCACACAGAAAGAGTTGGAGCATACACCAACAAAAATTATTTCCTACTCTACTAAGAAAACAATTTAGTCTGGATTCACAAGTAGTAATACATGGTAAAGTGAATGTTTTACCCCAAATCACAGTACTGCATGGACCTACTTTGTTTTGGAAACACATATCCCTAATGCATCACAACAGACCTGTGTTTTATGGTATCACAATGCACAGGCATAAACTATATGTGCATGGTATGCAAAAAAACAAATCCATGAAAACGTATTATTCAAAATATGAACAGGCTGCGTTACATCAGGGCATGCTAATATAATGTGCATGTAGCACCAATGTGATTCTGGCTTTAATGATTTCATGGTGAAATTACTGTTCACTTCTGTTCAGGTGAGCCCACAGAAAGTAAAAGGAGTCCTTCCTAACGAAGCATAATTAGAAACTTCAGGCCCCCCGTGAAAGAAACCATGAAGGGCCCCCCCAACCCCCCACCGCCATGGGATGGCACTATACCGTTAATAATATGCCATCCATGGCAGTAAATGATGGATGGCATATTATTAACGGTCACAATTAACGATTTAAACTAAATACGTTGACAATAAATGCCTGTTTCCACGATAATACTAGTCTGTGTGCAAGCGCAGATGCTGAGGTCGGCAAATTCGACTATGTCTCTAAGCCCTTATCTGGGCTTAGTATTGGGCCATTTTCACGAGTGTGAGTACTTGTGAAAATGCACAGTATTGGCACTGGTGCATCTCTTAATAATATAATGTATTGCTGGGACTTATAGTCCTGCATAGTTGGTGCTATTCTGCATTGCTGTATAATCAGTATACAGCAATGCAGAATACTACCAGCTATTCAGGACTATAAGTCCCAGCAATACATTATAATGAAAATATACCACCAGCTTCTGCCTCCTCACTGAATACCACCCGTGCAGCCTGCAGCACATTTTGCTTGACAAATCACAGGCAAAGCCTCTTGCATCCATAACACTGGGCTTGCCCACTGGCTTGGAGGACTTCTGGGGCTAGTGCTGTGTCTTGTTACCGGCTATCTAGTGAATTGAGATTTCTGTTTTTCTGATTAACCGTTCATGTCCTGGATCTCCTGACTCTGTCTACAGCCCTCATTGCCAACACTGCCTGTTCCTGTTATCCTCTTGCCTGTCTCCTGCCTCGATCTCAGCCTGGATTCTAACTACTTTCTTGCTTGCCACCTACCTTGAATTCTGTCTGACGCTCACTACTGTCTTGCCTGCCGTCCTACCGTGACCTTTGTCTGATATTGACTACTCCTCATTGCAGCCATCCTGCACCTGCCACCACTTAATGGGGCAAATCCAAGGGCTAAAACCTTATGTTGGCTTGCAGAAAGTAGCCTGGGGGCCACTAGAGTTTCTGACTCATCACTCCTTGCGGGGTGCCCTGGTGAACACCAAGTTGTCACTTAGACTCCATGCCTTGCAGGAGCCCAAATCACCTGCCAGGGGAACATCACACTATCTAACAGAGAATTGTTTTTTTATTGAATTACATCTTATTACTCATTTTTATCCAAAATGTTTTTTCTTTGTGAATATAAAATGTATTTTGTTTAAATTACAATGACAGAGTTAGTAGTCCTAGCAGAACTTTTTAATGTGCGCTATGAAAGGTAGCTTTTATGTACAGTAATTAAGACCACCTTTATGACATGTGTTTTTGAAAATATGGCACTGCAGTGCTACCTACATTTCCATTATACATTATACTTTGAAACAAATTTAAGTAAACTTGTCACAGAACTAGGCAAATATTCTTAGCATATGATGAAAACACTGCATGAGCAGAAGTTATCTTTGGTAAAAACTGAATGCAAAACAGTCAATGGCCTAGCTTCTCCATACCTGAAAGTACCTTGTATTCCTTGGTTCCCAGTGTTATTTGGAGAAGCAGAGGAGCAATGGAAAGTTAAGAATGTGCTGCTGACCTAAATTACACAAATAAAAAGTGCTACTGTAAGACAAACTTTTTTTTCTTTTGTTCCTTCCTATGGGGACACTAGTTCTGGTGACCCTGCTGACCACCAGGGATCTCTCTCAATTTGAAGGGATTTCCTGTATTGTGGCTATTGAACAGAAAGTGAAGGGAAATTTCCCTAATAGGACACAGCTGATGGGAATTATAACCCAAATTTTTTTTTAAATGTAGCTTCAGTTCTACTTTAATGCAGCTCCATAGCTATTAATACAGCAGCAAACATATGTTGTGTAAGACAGTTTAAGTACTTGGATTTGACTAGCTATTAGCAGCACAAGGTACCAATCAGTTCATGTAATTAAAATAAGCAAGAAGCATGCTGATAGGATGAGAAACCAGAGTGACAGAGAGATGAGCTCATTATTGTGCTGCTTATCCTTTCACTGTCCAGTCACAGGCTGGGGTGGGTCCAGTATTACCAGCAGGCCCGTCTTTAATACTGATTGGACCCTGGGCAAGCGTTTTCTTGGGCCCTAAAAGGCAACAAAACTCACAGTAAAGTGCAGTGTGTATGAGTATATCACAAAAACTGAGGCTAGGTTCAGATATGGGCGATTCCGGGGCTGCGGGATTGTGCACAAAAAAGGTACACATGACACACAGCTTTTTTAGCCCTGATCGTATTTAGTATTGCGGCGGGAAACCTCACGATTCACCTGGCGTGACTGGGGTGCCATTAGAAAGTAATGGCACCGCCAGTGCGATCAGCAGGGGTGGGCAATTCTGTGACCAAGCAGATATCCACACGGTCACATATTTACCCACCACTGCCAATCACACTGGTGGTGCCATTGTGCACGATTGCCGCAGGTTCACGGATCGCCCAGGTGTGAATCTAGCCTGACAGTAATGTGCAGTGTGTATGGGTATATCATTAAGCTTCACAGCAACAAGACTCACAGTAATGTGCAGTGTATAAGTGTATAGCAGAGCTCCACAGGAATACTATGCATATTACGTTCCCGTTCACACCAATTGCAGTGCGTTCCAGAGCAGTAGCTGCTGGAACACAAAGCAATTGAACACCAAATTTCCCCCTTTGTTCTGGGGCGGGAGGGGGCATATGGTGCATTGAAGTCAATAGCATCGCAGCCACACCTCCGTCTGCAGTGCAATCGGATGCATGGCAAAACGTTTGCACTAGACCGGAATGCAGGCAATGTTATGCCATGCATCCGATCGCAGTGCGGGTGGGGGCGTGGCTGCAGTGCCATTGACTTCAATGCACAGCCACGCCCCCTCCCACCCCAGAACAGGGGGGGAAATTTAGTGTGCAATTGCTGTGCAAATCTGGAACGCACCACAATTGGTGTGAATGGGAGCTAAAAGGTGTTTGAAATAAAAGTAAATATTATTAAAAAAATTATAGTTATGTACACACCGAGAAACATGAAATTATATTTTATCTAATATTACTAAGCCAATTAATTGTATTTCCTTCCACAGCATTTATTTATTTATATTTGTTATTTTTTAACACACACCCACAATAAACAGAAAAATGTAATCTATATTCAGTGTCGTAACTAGAAACTTCAGGGCCCCACTGCAAGAAACCATGAAGAGCCCCCCCCCCCAACCCCCCTCCGCCATGGGAAGGCACTATAAACACGCACCGTGTGGTTAACAGGAAGGCTGCCGAGGTCCCTACCAAGCATGGGACCTCAGGCAGCCACTTCAGTTAAAAAATTTAGTGCTAGTGTTCTGTTGTGCGCATTAACAAGGAAACCACCATTTATTTACAAAGAATTCGTTTATAATCATTAATTGTGACCGTTAATAATATGCCGTCCATGGCAGTACATGATGGATGGCATATTATCAACAGTCACAATTAACGATTTAAACTAAATACTTTGACAATAAATCCTCGATAATACTAGTCTGTGCGCACGCGCAGATGCTGACGTTGGCAAATTCAGCTAGGTCAGCGTTCTCGACAGAACACCGCTATCTGTGCTTAGTATCGGGTATTTTCACAAGTAAGAGTACACGTGAAAATGCCCAGTACTGGCACATCCCTACTTGAAAATATTATGTATTGCTGAGACTTGTAGTCTTGCATAGTTGATGCTATTCTGCATTGTTTCTCCCCACAATTCTCCTGGGCGCAGTACAGGATAGCCTCGGCTCTCTGCTCTGCGCGTGCTGGCGGCTCCTCTGGGGCTCCAGGAGCTAGTCTGCTCGTCGCTTGTTTATGAGCCTTGCCCCCTCCTTCTCACTCCTCTCCCGGCAAAACACCAGCGTTGAGCGTGGGGGATCAGTGACACCCCCCCTCCCTCCTGGCTGCGGTCTCTCAGGCAGAGTGACTGACAATGAATGGCCTGTCTATCTCCCAACCGATACTGCCACGGCTCTTTTTTCTCTGGTGTTGGGGGCAAAAGGGACATCTGTTGTGGGCCCCTGTAATTTATAGGGCCCCGGGCAGATGCCCCTTTTGCACCGCGGTAAAGACGGCCCTGATGACCAGGACTCAGAGAAAGTGGGTTGAATGATGCTGGCCATCATACTGAGGACATCTATTGGCACTCTCTGGACCGAAGGTGAATATTGCAGCAAAAGTTGGTTTTGTTAAACTAGATTTTAATGGACAGTTCATTTGTATCTTCTTATTTTTGACTTGAGTTCAGCTTTAGGCCGTAATGAAAGAAGCCCGTTCTTTACAGAACTCAAAATAGTCATCACGGCAGTGACTCATCACTATTATTCTTTCATATGTTTCCAGCATTCTGGGTTATCTCTTTAAATTTTGATGCAGAAAGATTGTTTCACTAAATTCCCAAGTAAGACCAGCCTTAACTCTGAAGTGAATAGCCGAAAAGTGTTCGGCTCACTTCACTTCTGATCGGTCATTCACTCGGCTGCCCTCGGCAGCATAGTGAATAGACCCCTAAGCAATAAAATTCACATTTCACATAAATCACCTTATTACTTTGACTAAAATGTATCTTTTGTTTACATGAATAAAAAACCTGATGTTGCTCTCTTCCCAGCCTAAGCTGCATAGATCACATGGGCTCATGTTACTAATCATTTCTGCAGAGAGTACAAGGTTTTTAATAAGAAAGACAAAAGAGGATCAAAAAAATTACCAGGTTCACTAATAATTACAAATTACGAAGAAAATGAAGTTTTATTAATTGATTGACACATTTATAATATTGTTTACTTTCATATGCTGTACATCTCTGTAATACCTGTACATTTCCACATGTTTCGTCTTTAAATTTGCTGCAAGTACTTAAAATTACCTGTTGATCTGCCAGAAATCTAGAGCATTTCTAACTTTCTGCTTCAGCTGGCAACTCAGTGCCTCAGCTGCATGCAGATCTAAAGTAGTGTTGTTGGCCCTGTTGTGCTATCTTTTGCTGGACTGTAGAACATTTCCCCCTCTTGTCATCACCATAACATATGGGAAAGGTGTTCTGTACTCCACAGAGGGAAGATTGGCAGGACTGATAACAATGCTTTGAATTTCATTGCAGCAAATACACTGCATTTCCAGCTTAAGCAGGCCGTTAGGAACTCACTACATTTTTGGCATGATTATTTTTCTTTACTTGCAGCATTTGTAATGGATACAACTTGGGGAAATGTGTATATATTGCAGAGATGTACTTAAGATGTGTTCATTTAAATTCTTCCCAGTCAACCACTTTAGATGAACTTTTTCACATATCTAACAACAATTAAAAAGGCTTTACTTTCCCATAAAGGTGCTAACCTACCTGAGAAAGTGGTGGGCTGTGCCCTAAGGCAGCACAGCCTGCCTGCAACTCCAAAAAATGAAAGCTCAGCATTTATATTGTAGAGGAGAGGGCTGTACAGACACTGATGGTTCCATCTATTCCTGGCGGTGGTGGTAGTGGAGCAGTAATAAATGGATAAAGTTTTCTAACTTGCTTGACCAATCATTATCATAAAAACATACAGCTGTCTTATTGTGTCTGTGGCCTGGTTTTACCTTTCTCATCAGTTCCTAATTATTGAGTTATAAGGTGTATCAGAGTTCACTCTATTGCAGTGATATCAGATACATTCATGACAGGTTTCTGTAAAGTTTTTCACCCCCTGATGTCATGTCATGTAGTCATGATGCCGAATAAATATCAAAAGGAAAACGTTTTTTTTCCATAAATGTGTTATTTTATTTTCATATGCATTTCTAATTTGAACTTGTTTTATTTCATTGCAGATGGTTTGATATTATCGTTTACTGTCTCTGTTGTCATTGGATTGGCAATCGGTGGTACAATATGGCTTCTACTGTCATGCATGTCCCGTCGTCGAGCCAGTGCAGCTATATCCCCAAGAATGAAAAATTCATCTAGTCGCCGTCCTAGAACATTGTCTCAAAACCAAGCCTTAAACAGATCTGGATTTTACCGCAATAGTAGCTGTGAACGCAGGAGCAACCTCAGTTTGGCTAGTCTGACATTTCAAAGACAGACATCACAAGAGCAAAATGACCCATTTAATCGGAAACCTAGCTTCAGAGCCTCCACATTCCATCCATTCCTACAGTCACCTACTTTGCCAGTTGAAGCTGAAAGTCAAATGGTTACACTTCCCAGATCCAATAGCACATCGCCAACACTCAACAACACTAGCAATCTCGGTCGTCCTGAGTTCCACTGGTCAAACAACAGCTTGCGTCTTGGTCACCCTACTCATACACCACCACCTGCCTATGAAAGTATTATTAAGGCTTTCCCTGATCCTTGAAAATTATGTCTGGATTGCTGGATTGAACAGTTACATTCTTTTCCAGAGGACGTTGTCATATTGATGGAGCAAACAAAAGGGTGCCATTTGACCACTTCGGTGCTTTTTAAAGAACATCCTAAGTTTAAATAATAATCTGAATATAGCTGCAATGAGGGAGCTTTACATTTTTTAAATATAATTGTGTATTAAGTCTTTATTCCAGGCACTGGGACTCTGGTATATAAGCATATTAGTAGCTCAATAACTTCAAACTTCCTGACAAATTTGATGAACAAAATTGAAAATTACTTCTTTGGTTAAGATGCCCCTAAGTCCTTGTGCTTGAATTATAGTTGTTGTCAATATTTTATTCTCTATAGAAATTATTCAGTGTATACTTACTATGTCAAATATACACTGACATATAGATGCTACTTCTTCTCCTGCTTGTTGTAATAGCTGAATGCTTTACTTAGTTTTTCACTTGGATTAATGCACTGAGAAGTTAAAGGACACTACTGTATTATTAAACGCTTTTCTGCACTGTTACATTTTTCATTTGGCAAAATATAAAATACATATATGTTTAAGAGACATTATTTGAAATTTAAAGTTTATCTTGAGCCAAAACTTTATTTAAATGAGCAGGGATGGATTGAAACCCCTGTCAGGTTTTTTATTGATTTTTGTGTTCCTGCTGCTGGATTCACCCTCTCTGTTTGTCTTGGTGACCACTGCCATTGAGACAGAAAGTGATGGTAATTCAAAATGTTATAGTTGTCACCAAAAAAAGGGTGAACGGAAAATATTTAATCGGGGACACCTATTTTGGTGACAACTGTTTAATAGGGGAATTTTCCTCACTTTGCAGAGATTTGTTCACTCTTTCTGTTACATCTCTGGGACAGGAAATTAAGGGAAATCTCTGCAATGGGACACAGAACGCAAAAAATAAAAGTACAATGGTTTTAACAGTTCCCTATTTATATAACAAACCAAAGAGTTTTGGATACACATACACGTTAATGAAATGTAAACTTGACACAAACATGAACATTTCAGTATGAGATTATGAGGAAAAATGCAAAACCAAAATGTATCATCACCGAATACACATGTGAAAATAATCAGCAGATCCAGAGTTCTAGGCAGGTAAAGCTATAAGCAAACCTTGATGTTTGCCATAAAAGTCTTAGTCAGTGTGGCTGGCAATCTAAATAAAGCACCAAAAGGAATCCTTGGTGGTGGGAAGGAGGAGGAACTAGTTTGTCTTTCACAGAAAAAGTTGTTTTTACCTTGTCTATATTTCTTGATTGCTTTCATGTCTGCCTTTCTTTGAGGGTGACCTCTACCCAGGTTTTCAAGTGGTATGCTTCAAAGTAAAACTGTGGACATGCTACTGACCTCAATCATTGTAATAACAAGCAGCAAAGGAGCCTAAAGACAAGCCCTCATTGACCTGTGTAAGTACAGCAATGTGGAGAAGTTCATCCTCAAAGTTCACAACAGGCACAGAAGAAATTTTCTCAGACTCACTTCTCACTGCTCCCTCTTACAAACAGCAACTCTGCTGCCTTATAGCATTCCATCTAAAATGTAAACACAGAGCAGGGTGAACTCGTCCATGTTTTTCTTAGGAAAATGTTCCATTCAATTCTAGAAGGAAATATTGCTGTGTGCTTTTCAAAACACAAATATACAGAATAATTGTGGAAGATCAAGCTTAATACAAATATGTTGCATATAGTCCAAGCAAGAAGTATAGTCCATGCATATAGTCCATGCAAAAAGTCTATCAATCTAACTACAATGATCAATGCAATTAAAACTGGAACAAAAGTGGAGCAGATGAATCAAGGAATCTGGTTGGTTGCTTAGGGTAGATGATTAAATTTGACACTAGTCCTTTCGCAACTTGTATTTGTCCTGGAGTCAAATTTCTTCTTTCTTTTGTATTACTTTTGCATTCAGCTTAAGGCAGAATACAGCAGATAAGCCACACAACCCTTTGATTTGGCAACATTTAGGCACACACCTTTATTTATACATTTTTGGAGTAATGGTCCCTTGAATGTATGCATTTCTCCTTTAGGGAGAACTATCTTATTAAAACAGTACACTAAACTGTTATTATGTTGTGTGCAGGGAAAAGAGTTTACCTGCCTAGGGCTTCTGTTTTTTGCCAGGAGTCCAAATCTGGTCAGCCTTGTTAACAGTAAGCTGAGAATGCATAGTTGCCTTTTGTTTGGATGAGCAATATAGATAGTGCAGTTCTGAACCAATGATGCTATCCCTGACAAATAAAAAAAGCAGCCTTGCTCCCCTTAGCTTTCTGCATTTTGAGTACTGTTCTTGAATACACACCCCTTGGACTTCTCTCAGGCCCATCCTACACTGCAGATGTATCTCTCTTGTGCTTCTTCAAGTTCCACCTATGCTTTGTTCCAACCCTCTGCTTACCTTCCAACTTTCTGAGGTGAGAGAGAAGGACACCTTCCAGCACCTTCCAGCATTTAGGCAATGGACACACACCTGCCACAACTCCAGTTTTGTGGATCATTAAGAATTTATATGCCAAAAATGATTGGTAAAACACAGAATTGTGGTTTGGATGGTTTTATTAGTTTAATAGTAAATTTTTATAGATATCTGTACATCAGACCAAAAAGAGGGACAAACAAGCAGGAAGGAGGGACCAAGGGATTTGGTTCATAATAAGGGACATTTTGGAGGTATGTCCCTGTGCTATTAGTCTGTGATCAGTGCAGTCCCTGCACAGCACTGTTGGGCTTACACCAAGAAAACTTGGATGACCTATATGATATTTTTTTGGATTCACCACCCAGGCTAATTAATTTTCATTGTTGCCTAGTGTTTCTTTATAATGTTTACTTGCTTTAGTAAATATGTAGGGTTTTATGCCGCACACTCCTAATACTAAAGGATAAAGATGATTATAACTATATATTTTAAAGAAGTTGTTTTTAAACAAACAAATGACCTTCTGATTTTTATACATCTAAACGTTTATGTATTGAATTCATTTTCAGCTATACTGTATAAATGAACAAACCAATATTCAGTCAAAATTGTGGGTGATATATTATAAAATGTATGTAAGTTTTCTATGCTATGCTGTAATTACAGTGGATATTTGTAAACAAAAACCTAAAAAATTGATAAACACGCATCATATGAACCATCTTTTTTTAGTATAAGGGTCATTTTTTTTATAGGAAATATATTTTGGTATGTAAATGTTTGAATGAGAAATAAAATGCTTTAGTTTAGTGCACTGTTCCACAGTCTTCTGAATGTGAACACATGACATTTTTAATTTGAGAAAGTAAAAACACTAAAAAACCCTGTACTTTTCCAGTGTAGACTGGAATCTGTTTGGTTGCTTTGTTTGAGACAGCTCTTTCTTTGGAAGGTTTTATGAAGAAGGCCTAATAGACAGTACTTGGTATAATGATCTAATGGTAATATAGAAGCATAAATGGACTTACAGTAATTGGAACACACTGACCTAACAATTTACCTATTTTTCCCTGCAGTCTGGTTTGCAACATGAATAGCCACCTTGCTTTGCAATTTCTGAAGGAAAAGCAAATAAAACATGTTGCATTCTCAGTTATCACATAAATCACCTTCCTTTCGGCACAAACACAGCTCTAGAATGGTGTCCAGATAAAAAAAATACTGTATTGATTAATGATAATTATTTATTTTTTACTCCTGTTGTTTTTCTGATAGTGTGCATAGGAGCAGTCAGTTCACTAAATGTGATCTCATGAGATAAATTGGTCACATGACCTTTTTAGTGAAATGTCACATGAGACTAAAAAAAAATTCAAAACATGTGAAATAAATAAAGCAAAGCCTGAAAAACATGAGATAAATTGCATGAAATATATCAAGGTCAATTCACACAAAAAAAGTATGAAGTAATTATCACCAGGCTGGGGCAGTTGGTATTTGCTGTCTGTCGGCCTGTGGCAGTGTGAAAGTGTTCAAAACCTCCAATTTGAGGCAATGGAAGTATTTGAGAATACCATGCTGGAATATAAGTTCATCCAAAGTAGGATACAGAGAAGAATAAAGGCAGGAATGGGACCAAATAAAAAGTGTTTTGTACACCTTAGCTGGTTTTTAATGTTATGGGTGCAAAAGACTGCACCCATGGGCCTTTTTTTCCACTGGAAACAACCATATGAAAAGCTTACATTTTAAGATAAATACTGCATGTTTTGAAGAAATATCTCATTGGATAAATGACTCACATTTTAGTGAAGTGGATACTGAAGAGTTATTTTACCTCAAAATGTCATGAGGTATTTAGCTCTTAGTGAATTGAGCCCTGAGTGTTATATTGACTGAGACACAGAATCTGCATCACCAACCCTCCCAGGGAAATATTTTTTATTAATGAATTCTGAAAGTTATGTACAGCATATGAGGCAGAATGCTTTAGTTTTGCGTTCAAACAAGGTGAAAAACACCACGTGGTCAGTTTTTGTTGATCAACAATATTAGAAAATTAAAAATACTTGATTTTTATATTTTCTGAGATACAGAAACTCACAAACAAAACTGGTAGAGAAATACTTCTGCCACTGCGGCCTGAAAGTTAAAGAGCAGAATAATGCTACAGTGTTATATGAATGAATGACAGCACAGAAGCCTCTAGTGTACTATGATTAATGAAGGCATTAAGCAACCTTGAGAGGTGATGTCTAGCACCAGCGCATTCAAAATATTTCTACCACTTTTACAAGTTTTTATATGAAGGTTGCATCTTAAACAAAATACTGTAGGAAAGATAGAGAGGCACAGTGAATATGGGAAGGCATGAAGGCAACATGAGGGAACCTGGCCAAGATCAGCAAGAAACATATGCAGCATCTTTCGGTGTACACTTCCAAATTTGCAGATGTCTGCATTGTTTGCCTAACTGAAATCTTGATCGAATCATAATGACAAATCCAGTGCATTATAATTTCTTCTATACTGACAATTATTGTACAGCTCATATTCCAAAAAAAGTTTAAACTTAAAGAAAAAAGACTTACACAAATAATATACTAGGTTTTTAGTGTTTAGTTGGCCAAATTGGCACAGTGGTCTCTTATGTATTCCCTGGACTGCAGCAGTGAGAGCTCTACATCTAAGTTTCCAGATAGCCTTCCACAACATTGATTTGGGGGTCTTACCTTCCCCAGTAAATTTTTCTATTTGCAGATTGTATTTTACATTATACAGCAGCAGAAATGAAGTTTCTGCTGCAGGAGTAGTAAACAGAGCTGGTCACAAAGCAACTTAGGTAGAAGCCTAGAACCAGGTAGATGTCTAGGGATCCACCTACAACCAAGGGGATAGCACAACTGGTGTCACTTCACTAGGATGCACTTGCAGGCAGTTGGTATCTGCAGGAGCAGGCAATGTCAGTACAAACAATGCAAATAGATTGCCTTTTTTGTGCCTACTGCAGTACTTATCAGTTTCAATCAAAGGAATGGGTTAGCCAAAGTTAGTGCCCCACTTAGGGTCCCATTCTGCCTTAATCCATCTCTGGTAGTGAGACTGCGTGGTAGGGGAAAGATCTGCAATGTTGATGAAGAGGATTTGGCTGCTGAATTATATGCTAGAGGACAGTTCAGCCCATATTAGATTTTGAAAGATGGGGATTAGCAAGGCTTTACTGTTAATAGTTATTGTTACTGTTTAATAGTATATTACTGTTAAACTGCAAACTATCATTTGAATTGAAATAATCCTAATAATATATATTTTTATTTTATAATGTTATGTATCATATATATCCTTTGCCATATTTTTTAAATAACGTGTGCAAGTAAGATTGAGTGTCTGACTGAGACACTGAATCGGCTGCACAACAAACACTGCTAGATAAACCAGAACCAAAAGAAGAGAACCAAAATATGAATTTGTGGAATATGATGCATTATTTTACTGCTAGAACTATGGACAAAACCAGAATACAAAACAATGTGTAGTAAGGCTATTCAGGTTTGAGGAAATCTTTGGATGATGCTCCCAGAGCTCAGTGGTTTGATTTATACTGTACAATACATGAAGGAAACTAACCTCGAATCTCCTAACATTTTCTCTGTAACTTGCAGTTTCATTCTCGTACTCTGACTTCCAGTCACTAATAGACTTCAGATTGCTGCTGCCTAAACCCTGCTTGCCTTCGTGTGACAATCAAAATGGTAATATGCATTTTTAATAAAGAAGTAAAATTTTTGGTAGGCTGTGGAGAGGCACAAAGTCGAATGAGAGGGCATGCAAGGTATCATTGGGTAGTCTGTCAAAGCTCACCAGAGATAAAAATTAATTATACGTTTCTGACGTAAGCCACTAAAATTTCACAGATCCCCTCAATAGGAAAATGATCTGCATCTGGGTTATATCCCAGTTTGCTCATCTTTAGTTGCTATGGGTTATGGCACTCAAGAATGCTCCTTGGGCTGCTTTATTAGATAAGCCCAACTGCATTAAAATGTGCATAGCAGTTACAGCCTTTGAGACTTACATTTATTAGAGTTGTACTATAAGTAAATACAATTAATAGAGATGAGTTCAAAAGATTAAGAAGAAGTGCATGTAGCACAGATATTGAGTATACGCAGTCACAAAATGATTTCACTGTTCATATTATATTGCATTATAAGGACATTTTTCCTGTGTTACTCTCAGGAAGAAATGTTTCCTGTTTTCAGTTCAATTAGGAAATGGTTTCTTTGCCATTCTTTGAGTTTTACTTCTTGGGCAACAGGATGATGACCTGTACAGTAAATTTACCAGATAAAAACTGCCTGAAAAAAGGTTAATTAATTGTAATGAAAGTGTTATGCAGAAGTGGAATAAAGAATGACACTTCCTTTCACTCACCGTTACATTTTTGCTGTTTATATTCCTTAGCTATCCCATTTTGGTCTTTTTCAGCAAAGGAAAGGATGCACAGGGCAATAAACATTGTACTGATTTAACGCTTAAAGGGAAATAGCCATTTTAAACGTGCACAATGTAATAAAAGCCTTACTTAAAGTGCATTTACACTTTTAAATCAAAGTTGGGATAACATCTATTTTATATTAGTCACATGTTCCGATTCACATTATTGTTCTGTAAAGCTTACACTCGGTGTTATGGAACTAGCTTGGAGTTTCATAGTATTTTTTTTTTTTTTTTGGGGGGGGCCACATAATGCACACTAGCACGTGCATGTTATATGGAGATTAACGCACATGGGCCGATGGGAACTGGACCTGAGTAGAGTTAAGTTCAGGGCTATGATTTGGGGAGTTTTTATATGTTAAGCGATGCGTTATGTTTTAAGACTAAGGTTAAATGTTGCAATACACTTTTGGGGTTAGATTCAATGTTAACAATTCATTTATATGGTTATGTTAATTGTTAACCTATAAAGCTTAAAGGAGAACTATGAGGTGAGTGAAAATCACTCATCCGCATAGTTCAAGCCGACGTGTGACAATGAAACTGTCGCATATCGGCTCAATAGATCGGGAAGTGAGCGAACACAAACCGTCGCTCGCTCACTTCTCGATCATAACTGTCAGTCACCGCTCCCCGCAGGGATTCCCCCCCTCCCCACTCCGATCCTCCAACGCTGACTTGAGGAACGGACGGGCGGGTACAGCTGGCTCTGCCTCTAGATAGGCAGAGCCAGGTGTCATTCACCCTGCTTGGGTGGATCTCGACAGCATTGTCGAGATCCTTCCCGGCTGCGGCGGTTTCAGTATACTGCGAGCTGTAGCTCGTGATATACTGAGCTTTGGGTCACGGGAGGAGGCTAGTATATGTCCTCCCGTGACCCTTAAGAGAACTATGGGGAAAAACACTTACACCATAGTTCTCTTTTAACTCCAGCAAGATTTAACAGATACAATTAATGTAGTGCTATATTTAATTAATAAGTAATTCAATATATTGTTATTAAATGCAAGCATTGTACCAGAATTTGACTTGGTATCAGCATTTAGACCTCAGGTAATCAGATGTATGGATATGCTAACAAGGAACATGCTGATAGAAGGCGAGAGAAGAGTGACAAAGAAAATATCTCATTAGTGTGCTGCTTCTCCTTTACTGCCCATTCACACGCTGGGGGAGGGACAGGGCACAGTTGTATTATTTAACTGAATCAGAAAAAAATAAGGTCCCTTGTCCTGCCTGCCTTTGTAAATCTCAGAACTGAATGGACAGAAATATATACCCTTTGACAGGTAAAACTACTAACTTATATGTATTTAATCTGTGTAATTAACGTTTTGCCTGGAGTTCAGCTTTTAGGGCATAGTTATAAAGCAGTAAATGTGACTTTCACCAAACAATCGCCAGTGGTAAATCAATCACTCTCATTTAAAAACACATATACCAGGAAGATTTACCTTCAGTGAATGGTTGGTGTATGACAGATTAAAAATATGCTACTAAGTGTTTGCGTAGAGGAAGCATTACGTGTTCGGGTTATGGTAAGTTTATCCATTAGGTCATCAGTAAGTGGGAGGCTGCTTGTTAACAGTGTTTATTTTTAACTTCTTTTCAGATCCAAAAGCCCTTGCTGGAGGCCTGACTTTCCTGTTTTAAAGATTAAGTCCTTGTAACTGCCATTGACATGTTCAATGAGACTGCAAGGTCACTTTGCAATTCAATAACTATTCTCTGATGAGTCTATCACAAGTAGTGTCCTCACCGTTTCTCATCAATACACCTTATACCATTAATACTGCATTTTTAGTATAAAAACATGTAATGTCATTTATATACAGCTATTAGAAATGTCTAAAAAACAGACACAAAACATTTTAGTATGGCCAAATTCTACCATATTCATATAATTATCTGCATCATCTTACATTCTATATAAAACTTTTATTCGAAAGAGTTGTACCTAACATAAATTGACCTTGCTCATCGCCACTGATAATATGGTTCTTAATGCCAAAAATCTAGGTTAGGTGCTCTCCTAACATGCCTGATGAATGGACCCTGAGTGGCACTGAAAACATTGCTTTGTGACGAGATGTGTGTACATCAATAAAATGGCCACTCGTTGAAGATTTTACTTTGATGTGCTGGTGATATACTTTACTACTTGGATTTGAAGTGGCGCCATCCACTATCACTGCAGCACCCACTTTAAAAGGGACATACCAATAAGGAGTGAGGTGGGAACCTCTTTGGAACTCCCCCTAGAGTTAAAAACCCCACTTTAAAGCACATACCACTAATTGTTTTTAAAAAAAAAATCTGTATACATACCTTTCTTCACCTTTATCTTCCTTTGGCATAAACTATTGGGCAGGTCCTAACTGCTGCAGAGAGAGGCACAACAAACTGATTCTGTGCCATTCTTCTGTAAGCCTAGGGCATCCTGATGATGCACTCATGGGGGCATGTACTTGATGCCTTGGGATTACAGGAAGAGGGTTGTATGATGCTTGGTATTATGCAACACAGATGATAAGTAACGCTGGACCTTGGAGCAATAAGTTTTCAGAGGACCATGGTGAAGAGAAGATAAGTAGGTAGAGCTTCTACTTTTTTGGAAAATCTGCAGGCCTTTGTTGTTTCCGTGCTGGGCGTAGAAATTCCTGATGTTCCCAGTGGATTGCTGCAGTTGTGGTGAGGACCTAGACTGGGTTTGTGGGTGACTGAGGCTGCAGTTGTGGTGGGTATCTGGACTAAGGTTGGAGGTGAGTGCCATTGATGCAGCTCGGGATGGCGGTGGGGGAAGAAGGTATTGCTGCCGTGGAGTGTGTGGGAAGAACAAGGGCCCACTGTGGGTCACTCGGTGGCGGCACTGTATGGGCAGACCCCAAAGTGTGGGATTGGGGTGTGGGGCTCCTATGAGTGGATCAGGTGATGGGGAGTAAAGTTCATTTATTTCACTAATGCAACTTAAAAGGTGAAACTAATATATGAGATAGACTCATTACATGCAAAGCAAGATAATTCAAGCCGTGATTTGTCATAATTGTGATGATTATGGCTTACAGCTCATGAAAACCCCAAGAACCCCAAATCCACAACCTCAAAAAAGTAGATTATTACATGCAATCAATAAAACAAGGATTGTACATAGAACAATATCGGACCTCTGAAAAGTACAAACATGCATATGTACTCAGTACTTGGTTTGGGCCCCTTTTGCAGCACTTACTGCAATTACTTTTGCACGATATTCTAATTATTCGAGTTTCACCTGTATGTCTCTTCCGTTTAATGCACAAGGGCAGTAATGAGTGGACTTATAACATTGTATTTCTGAATAATTTCCTGTGGGCATTTTTATCTGACATCATTGAGCACTATAGAATTGGAGATACAATACATTTTAACAATGCAACATTTATACATCAGCTATGCCCTTGGATGTAGGTGGAGGACTTTGTATAAAAAATACATTGTGAAGGACTCAACAAAGTTATTGAATAAAAAAAATAACTAACAAGAAAATGAAAAAAATCAGAAAATACGGAACAGATCTGGAAATTAACATGTGTATTAAAATTAGCTTAATTCATATTATACTAATATAATTATGTATTAAGGACATTGTGTTTCTGTAATCCGGTGATGGTGCTCATGTATTATAAGTACATAACCTGTACTGTTTTTATTTAATTTGATCAACTTCTACCAATATTTTTTTCTTTAGATTGTTTTTTTTTTGTATTGGAAGTAACATACAGTACATCCCAACTTTTTGAGATAGAAAGAGGAACACATTATAGCAAAAACAATATAGGCAAAGTAGGCAGTGTAAGGCAATGCCACGGTGTAGTTTGGCAACTATTGCACCCAGGACTCTCAGCCAGAGGGGATAAGAGGGTTCAGAGAGTAAACCATTTGATAAGGAAGAACCTGGCCTTTGGAGATGTCAACAAGAACCTGGAGCTCTGGAGATGTCTTAGAGCTCTGGGTGGGAGGAAATCTCCAGTCCTGGGGCCAGGTGTTGCCAATGACCAGCCTGGGCTGATCAGGTGGCTGAGAGCAGCCTCCTTAAGAGGCCAGCCCAGTGCTCAGAGTGGTGTGGAGAGTTGTGTGGGTGCAGGAGGCACAGAGCCACAGCAGACTTAGGTGCTTGCTGGACACGTGGAACAGGCAGGGATGGCTGGGAGAGGTCTAGGACCTGTGGGGCACGCTGCTGAGAGAGCAGAGCGAGTGCTCACGAGGGCTGAGCAGTGTGAGTCTTGGAGCTGTGGAAAGCTACAGAGCAAAACTAAAGACTGTCCTTCATGTTGCTGCTAGAAACTGTTTTGTTAAATAACCGAGATGAAAAGGAGGACAAAGGGATTTTGTTCCAAAATGGGCCAGCTAAGAGCTATAAAGTTGCGGATTTTATGGTATCTACAGTGTGGCTGGGTAAAAACACAACATAGTCTCTAATTTTATAATGTATTTACAATGTGTGCAATAATCTGCCACCATTACCAACCCAGTACTGTGTTGTGGTCAAAGTACAAACAATACACAAACTATATTGAACATTTTTTTTTTTTACTTTAACCAGTTGACATCCGCGGTGTCGGGTGTGTTTAATCGTCGGGTCATTTCTGCCCGTGCGTGCCTGCTAGGGGACGGCAACCCGCAAATGCAGCAGTGCCGTCCGTCCGTTTTTTTACTACGGGCGGACGGCAAGAGGTTAACAGACCCACACCAGTCTGCCCATACCCAGCAACATTCCAGTCTATGCCTACTATTACACTGTGGCTAAACTTTGTTAAGCTTAAAAGTACACTTTCGTCCAACATGAAAAGCCTGCAGGAAACAAAGCCTACTAACAGGACATGGCACACCGGTCTATCTCACTACTCACTACCAGATTCCAAAACAGGCGTTAGTGAGTTGCTTATAAAGGAACAAAACATTTGCACGTTCTTCACATCCGCCAATGGTTAGGTAGCTTAAAGGCTTTCCTACCTTAACCACTTGCTGCTGCCCAGAGCAATTTCTTACATTTGCATACACATGATAAAATCTAAATTTTTGGCTAGAAAACAGCTTCACACCCCCAAACAATTATATATTTTTTGAAAGCAGAGGCCCTGTACAATACAAAGATGCTAGCAATTTTTTACGTTGCACTGTATTTGCGCACATGTTTATCAAACAAGTATTTTTAGGATAAAATACACTAAAATAAAATTTAGTGCACAGAGACAGAATATAATACCCAATTTTTTGTAAAATAGAAAAGATGGGGTCACGCCGGGTAAATAGATACCAAACATGTCAAGCCTTAAAATTGCATGTGTCCGTGAAAAAAACTACAATAACCAAAATTTCCCATTGGCGATACTTTAAACGCTTTTACGGGTCATCAGTTTAGTGTTAACAATGATTGATGGGCATAGAGTTATTGCTTTCACTCCGATGCTCGCAATATGTAACAAGTGTGGTGCAATTTTGATTTTTGCATGTAGGTGCATCCGACGTACGCTTGCACGTCGGGAGTGGGGGACTTTAGAATGATTTTCTTTGCTTTTTTAATTTTTTTTACACTCAGCTGTATTGCTTTCACATAGGGGGCTAACAAGCCCCTTATGTAATAGCAAATATATTGTGACAGGTCTTCTTTATGCAGACATCAGAGGTCTTTCAGACCCCTAATGTCACCTAGTGACCACAAAGGAGCTGATGAAGCAGAGATCTGCTTCACCAGCTTCTTCTTCTGGCTCTAGGAGCCAGAAAATGTGCACAGTGACACCGGAAGTATTGTAATGCACATCACTTCCGGGTCCAGTGATTAGAGGAGAGTTCAGTGGCTGGATCCCTGCTGATCTCCCTCTGATCTGTCAGGGGAGACCTGCCATGCTCTTCCCAGGCTCCACACGGGGGAGAGTGGAGCCTGGCAAGCCGATGGCGGCACCAGCGCCGGCGTGGTGGGTGGACACACACGCTGCAGCACAGAACAAGCGATCTGGTGCCTGTACAGACACCAGATCACTTGTATTTAAACAGCAATTGTCTGCTGTTTAAAATGGTACCAAGAACATGGCTGCAACAGCAGCCGTGTTTTTGGTGTAACCACTTCCAGCAGATGACGTGTATTTAGGTGGCCCCGCTGGAAGTGGTTAATAATGTAGCAGTAGGTACCTTGTAGAGTCCATAAATGTTTTACAGGTTCACTTTAAATGGAAAATTTAAATCAGCGGTCAGGCTTTCCTACCTTAAAAATGTAGCAGCGGATCACTGTAAAGGGAATGTAGAGTGGTTTTGTTCATATTATCTTTCCTTATTTATTATGATTAGGGTTAAATATAAACTTTGTAAAAATATTTGTTAGATAAATATGAAATATTGCAAATACATATTATATGGTCTTTTAACCAAACACGACGTGAATCTTAAAGCTCCTCTTCAGACTTTTCAAGTTTGCATTATCACGTTCGTATAAACAAATCGCTCCAGTGGAAAAAAAAAGGATACAGTCTTGCTGTAGGTAAACAATATATGTATTTTCCAGGGTAAATGTTGTCTTATATTGTCGTGATTGTAATACATAGGGGTCTATTCACTAAGCTGCCATAGCCAGCCGAGTGAATGACCGACCTAAAGCGAAGTGAGCCGAATGCTGTTCGGCTATTCACTTCAGGCCGGTACGGCTGATTTCAGCCGTATATCGGCTGAAATCAGCCGTACATCGGGTGGCTTCGGGTCGGCCGAACATGCACAGCATGTTTGGCCGACCCGAAGTGCAGAAGGAGTTCGACTCAGCCGATCCAACACCTGGATCGGCTAAGCTGAACCTCCGGCAGGCTACTCACTGCTGTTCGGTCTATTCTTATAGATGCCGAACAGCAGTGAGTGAATAGCCGAATGCCGCTGAGCGGCATTCGGCTCGGCTGTTCTGCTCGGTCCCTCTGTGGTACCGAGCAGAACAGAAAAATAGTTTAAAAAGTAGAAAAAAATTAATAGAAAACGATTGTGCGGACCTAGCAATGACAGCTAGCTCCGCCCAACAGTTTTCTATTGGCCGGCGGTTCTGATGCCGTAAAGAAAAAAAACTCTCCCGGGCGCTCCGAGAGTCTCCCGCTCCCGGCTGCCAAGGAGAGAAACACGGCTTTTTCTTTATTCTGACATGGCCATAGGAATGCATTGCTAGATTCCTATTGGCTATTTCAATTTGCAATAGCCAATAGCAAACTAGCTATTGTACCTGCCCTCTGCTGCTGTCAATCAGTAGTGGGGACCTGATGGAGAACTGCAGCAGAGGACGGGTGCAATGCTATTGGCTATTGCAAATTGAAATAGCCAATAGGAATCTAGCAATGCATTCCTATGGCCAAAATGTATTTATTTTTTCTATTCTGACACGGCTCCGTGTCAGAATAAAAAAGAAAAAGGAAAAGCAGTGTTTCTCTCCTTGGCAGCCGGGAGCATGACAGCCAGGCAACACTTGTAGTAGGAAGCTGATAGCTATCATTTTCTTAATTCAAGATTTCCCTGTGCTAAATTCAGTAATGAAAAAAGAATGCCTCAGTGAGAAAACAAAAGAGACAATCCAATGTTAATACCACATGGGATATACAATCTTAGTTTTACAAATGAACATTTAAAGCTTAACAAAGGATTTCCAAAGCATTATGTGTTGGCTAAAGAGACACATTAGCAGTAATTATCTAATTTCAGCTTTTCTCTGCTTGACACATTAGACTGAGCTGTCTGATAAGGAATGAATCACTGAAATGAGTAATTCATTTCTGTGTATAAAGTTCTTGATTTTACAAACAGGGTATTTTTTTAAATAGGTGATAATGCAAGAGCTCTGATGAAGAGGGTTTTCCCTTGAAACTGGTCAGTGATGATACACATTAGTCAGTGGCCGCATGATGTATAATGGGATCTACTACAGAGATTTTTTCCATGCATATGATAAAGCGAGATTGTTAAAGACATTTGTGAATACCATTTTTTACCATTTTTTAATAAAGTTTTTTTGAAAGTCTCACGCGTTGTTTGTGCTCTTTCTGTTTGTGCTATAGTTTTCTTACAAAGACTCCCAGGCTGCAGGAAGCAGCAAAGCTTTGGATACTATGGGGTCTATGCACGAAGCAGCCGAAGGATCTAGCCGTAGCTTCGGCCGATCCTTCAGCTAGTTTCGACCCCAGGTCCCCTTCGGTTCAGTAGGGGTATAGTGAATAGCCCGTACAGCTCCCGAAGTCAGCCGGGCGGCTCAGCCGAGCCGAAGGCATATGCCTCGGCTCGACTGAGCCGCGCTGAAAGCCGAAGCCGGCCGACAGCCTGCTTCTGACAGTTGGGCGGAGCCAGCAGTGATCGTACGGCTGGCTCCGGCCACTTGCAGAGCGATCAGCGTCCCTAGTTGCCAGATAACCAGGGCCGCTTTTTTTTTCTATTCTGACACAGCTCCGTGTCAGAATAAAAAAAGTAAAGAAACAGCAGTGTCTCTCTCCTTGGCGGCATGGAGCTGTACGGGCTATAGTGAATAGCTCGTACAGCACCCCTTCGGTTCAGTAGGGGGTCCTGGGGCCGAAGCTAGCCGAAGCTAGCCGAAGGATCGGACGAAGCTACGGCTAGATCCTTCGGCAGCTTAGTGTTTGTTTTCTTGTAGGACTTGTTCATTCTCTAGTATAGGCAACATTTTACATTTTAAATAGGCCATTCCATTAATAATTACATTTATTTTGCAGAAGGAAACATTTCCTAATACCTTATACCTTTATAGTCCATAGTAAATTTGACCAGATTGGGATTCATATTCAGTCTGATCTTGTGAACAGTGATGCAGGGGTAAACACAGGGGTGACAGAGTGACGCAGAGGTAATATATATGAACACTCAAAAAAAACCTTCTTCAACATTCCATTAAAAACAATTCACTGACTGAATTAATTATTAAAATAAAGTTGCAAATATATCAAATGATTACGTGAATGTTTACTTTTATTAAAATAGGCCATCAAATTATACATTACATATTTTAAATTTTCTGAAAACAGACAATATTGTTAGTAAGGGTTACAGTAAACCACTTCAGCGAGCAAAACCCCAAATATATTATTTCTCACAGCTTCTGTTTTAAACAAAAACACATCAAACTGTCCTTTTCCCCTTTAAAAGGTCTTTATATGTAGATTTATTTATTTGATTTGATAGGTGAATAAATCAAAGTGTGAGGCTTTTTTATTTGGTTAGTATAATATTAATATTATGATAATAACTTCTGCACTGCTGTGTCCAGGATATACATTTGCCACTAGAGGCCACCATAGATTTACAATTCAGCTTTAAAGTACATAACTAGGAGGAACTGAAAAATGTAAAGCCAAGCTGTTTCCTATAGCAACCTCCTGAACAGATTTCAGTTAATTCTGTTAATAGTGTTTTCCCATGGCTCAATAAATAATAATATAATACTTTATAGTGGTTGATTACCTACCATTGCTATAGTAGTAAAACATATTACAAATGTATTTTAATTGAGGGCACTGATACACCAATTTTTGGGGAATAACAGAGAAGAATGCAGAAAATCACTTAAAGTGACATTAAACCCTCAGATTTTTTAACATAAAACAATACTGTAATGTGTGCCTTACTGTGATCCATGGTTGTTTCCCTTCTCTTTGCTGCTCTTCCTTTTAAATCTGTATCTGTTCTCATGCTGGGCAGAACTTCTGTTTTGCAGCAGACTGCCTTGTCTCAGGAATGGATACACGGTGTCTGTGTATAAGTTTGTATAGGCTTGTAACCTGAGCCAGCACTACAGAAAGAGGCCCTGAGCTGAAAAGGGAAGTTCTCCCCAAGCATGAGAAGACATGAGGATTTAAAAGGAAGAGCAGCAAAGAGAAGGGAAACCACCATGGATTACAGTAAGGCACACATTACAGTATTGGTTTATGTTAAAAAATCTGAGGGTTTAATGTCACTTTAATGTATTTTAATAGAAGGCACTGATACACCAAATTTTTGGATATAACAGAGAAGAATGCACAAAAACACTTTAACGTAAAATTTAATATAATATACACAAATTGAATAAACTTAAATAAACACATAGAATAATTATTAGAATATAAGAGAGAACACACAAATGGAGGGGGAAGGGAAAGGAGAGGGTAAGGTTTAAGATAGAGGGATAGAAGAGGAGGGATAATAATAATATGAATAAATAAAAGCACACTATGGACAGGAGGGGTAAGGAGAAGAGATGCACTAACAACCCCCCCTTTTTTTTTTCTCTTCTTTCTCTATCTTTTCTCTCCACCAGCGGAATCCCTGCCTCTGTATCCCAAAGCTTGGAAGGTCGATAGTTAGATACAGTATATAGGGAATAGTAAGTCACTCGATTAATGATTAAAAGAAGGAGGTCATATGGTTTATAGGGGAAAGTATGAAAGTTAGGTATATATAATTGTATATGCATGTATAGAGAGAATTTGGTGTAATTGTATGTTATTTATTTGTACAATATGTTATGGAAAATTTGAATAAACATTTAATTTAAAAAAAATCATATTCCACGCAAAGTTCCTCATTACATTTCAGCAAAACAGACACTGGCTTTATAGTATCATAACAAGAAATAAGTTAAACAAATACTTCTACACCATGCTTATACAAACTATATACTTAAAATGTCCACAACTAAACTGCTCAGAGCATTTAAAATAATCTAAATCTGTATACAAATCCTAATTAGCATGCTGAAGACTATGAGCAGACATTTATCAAAGGACCTATTAATATACTGTACATTTATCATTATTGAATTTTTATAAGAGTATTCTTTTGCAAGCATCCATCTGCAGTGCCACTTAGAAATAAATTGTATTTATAGCATTCAGGGTTTAAAACCTTGGAGTGCAGATGTTTTTCCAGATAGATTTTGTTTATCACTCTTCTGAAGCAATTAAAGAGTAAGTTAGAGTGTAGTTTCTTTCTTACAAGAAGTGATGGAAAAGAAGTATTTTGTGAATGAGTCAAATGTAGGAGGAATTTTGTAAAATGTAACATGCATCTATAAATAAATTGTGTGTGCCGGAATCAAGAAACTTTGGTCTCTGTCTGCGCCTTCCTCTGGCACAGTGAAGATCATCTAAAGATGCATCTAAAGGTAGATTCAGAGATGTTTGTCAGTGCTTGTAACATTTCAGTTTGTACCTAAATGAGTTATATGTGTTAGCCTTTTGCTGTGACATTCTTGTTAGATTACCCCCAGAGCACAAAGGCATGGGTAAGCAACTCTGGCACTCCAGCTATTGTGAAACGACAAATGCCTCTGCCTCAGGGGATTATGCTTGTGGCTGTCAGAGTCTTCCAATGCCTCATGGGACTTGTAATTCAACAACTGCTGGATTGCTGAGGCTGCCTACCACTGCACTAAGACAACACAGCTCCAATGCACATGTGTAGCAGTGCACCACAACACACAATAATGCACTACAATGCAGTGTGGTGCACTGCATTGGAAAACATTCTGCATGTCTGTTTCTTTTTTGTCCATCCTTGTGCATTGGCAGCCCATTCAAAATGATCGGCGAGAATATTTCAGAGTTTGGAGGAGAAGTCTCGTGCTATCCTTTATAATAGACCCAACTTTATTTGTTGGTAGCTCATTAGCTTATGGTTAGGCAGCTCAAAGATGCACAGGCTCCAATAAGAGATACTGGGAGAAACTCAGGGACAGAAAACAGAAGAGCACCAGTCCAAAATGGATGTTATTGTCCATTAAAAAATGTTGTGTTGATCAAACAAACAACGCGTTACAAGGGCAGACACAACCCTCTCCCTCAAGGCTTGGAAAAGATGAGAATGAAGGAATGGAGCAAAACAAAACTCAGAATTTGGAGCTATGGGTAGTTCTCCCAAAATTTGTAGATTGCAGGCAGTGATCACCAATCACTGCCTGCAACCTACAAATTTTGGAGTTTAACATCCATTTTGGTCTTGCTCTCTTCTGTTTTCAGTCCCATTTCAAATGAATAAGCTGCCTTAGCGCAATGCGTTTAATGCTTGTGCATTACCGCAACGCAAAAGAGCTGCTTTTGCATCAATGCTTTTTTAAATCTGAATTCCGGGATAAACAACTATTGTTTAAAGTGACATTAAACCCTCAGATTTTTTAACATAAACCAATACTGTAATGTGCGCCTTACTGTAATCCATGGTTGTTTCTCTTCTCTTTGCTGCTCTTCCTTTTAAATCCGTATCTCTTCTCATGCTGGGCAGAACTTCTGTTTTGCAGCAGACTGCCTTGTTTCTGGAATGGATACATGGTGTCTGTGTGCAGGTTCACAACCTGAGCCAGCACTACAGGAAGAGGCACTCAGCTGCAAAGGGAAGTTCTCCCCAAGCATGAGAAGAGATACAGATTTAAAAGGAAGAGCAGCAAAGAGAAGGGAAACAACCATGGATTACAGTAAGGCACACATTACAGTATTGGTTTATGTTAAAAAAATCTGAGGGTTTAATGTCACTTTAAATACAAGAGGAGCATGTATTCTTACTATAATCATATTTTTTTTGTATTTCTTTCAAATGTGTGCAGTAATCCAGTGTGAAACTTTGCCTCTGTGCAGAAACCATCTGTAGTAAAGAATGGCTAGTGCTGCTTATTTTGTTTATTAAAATCTTTCAAACACACAGCTCACGCATACAAATTTACAATTTATACAAAATTACAAAGAACAATAAATAAATACATGATACAAATAAAAAAACATAATTCAGAAGTCTTAAAAAGAACTTCAGACCAAACTCAAATAAACACAAAAATCTAAAAGAATTGTTATTACACAGAAGTCTCATATCAGCACAAAACTGAACAGTATTAAGCAGTAGTCCTTCTAACAAATCTTCCCCGCCCCTATGTATGTAGCCTCTTCAAAAAGTTCTATTGCATCAAAATCTAAGAGAAGGAAAAAGACTACAGAAGAAAAAGCCACACACCCAGAGAGACAGAATGGCAGCTACAAAGGTCTGATGTTTCTCCATGCCTGCATCCAGAACCCCTGCTGACACCTACCTCTCTCAAGACCCGGAATCTTCCCAACCTCACCACGAATATCGTGCACCACCACCCCTACAGGGTGGACTATATGCTGGATGGGAACCTGAAACCGTGCATTCCAAGTGACGTAACGGACCAATACACTAAGAAAAGAATGTCCAAATTAAAACCATGGCAACTCTATTATGTCCCATACATCCAATCCACATAATTCATGCAGGCAAGAAAATGAATACCCAGAGTCCTTACCTTTTGATAGACCTGTATGTTGAAGTAACAAGAAGTGGTTCATGCACTCAACTTCACCCCCACATTCCATTCTGGGACAACCTCTGTCAGCCTCAGAGCAGCACATCACGTTCCCACCGCACATAAAGACTGCAGTTGAATGCAAGCCAGGCCAAGCCCTAATTTTAAAAGGATTCTCTCAAGATTCAAAAAACGCCACCCTTCCCTCAACACTGGGCCTGGGCAATTCCTCAAGGCAAGTGACATGTGAGAAAAAGAGTCTGTCCCCCTCCTCTCAAGGAGTTTCCTTGAAAGAGACCTGATATCCTCCACCATCACACACCACTGCTTAAGAAGCTTCAGGCACAGAGGGACGCAATTTGGGAGCACACCATGTTTCACTCTCAGGCTTTTTACAGTCTCAATACTCTCCCAGTCTCGCAAAAAGGGTCTAAACCAGGACCTGAAAATGCCTACCAAATTGAGGCGGTCTTCTAACATATTACCAAAGTTATGTTTTAGGAACATCAAAGAGCAAAATATTATTGGTTTGACCATCCCTAGGTTACCCTCCCTCTTGGACTGGTGTGTAACATCCCTCTTGATGGGATATTTTGCCATGACAACTAGAAAAAACAGCTGTAGGCCCTTGCTTTGAGAGATGCTGGCAAGAGGCAGACAATGCTAACATACAAAACCACTTGAATCAGGTAGGTCTTAATTAAATCAACCCTTTCCCTCAAGAGAACCGCTACCCCTTCCAGCTAGCCACTTTGGCATCAAACAGCCTTTTTCCCCAATTCCCTAGGCCATAATCGCCTGGACCAAACTCAATGCCCAAAACTTCGATTTTCTGCTGGGGCTCTGAAAAGATGTCCAGAAGCTTAAAACTTTCATCTTCACCTTCTGCTGTAATATCCTCTGTCAATTTCTCTAAAAAAACATTAACATCCCCGACCTGGAGTTGACTCTAAAAACCTGACCATTCTTGCCCGGTCAAGGTGCCTCTCTCCTAGGAGACCTGCATAATAGGATCTGAAAACCTTCAAGATCCCTGACCTAGACTTTGTCAAAGACCACATAGTATCAATCAGACTCACCACTGACTTAACTGCTGTGCTCTGTTTACAGTGCTGGTAAGGGTTGGGTGAGTGATATTTCCCATAGTCCCTCTCCAGAACCAAAGAGGTGTGCCTGTCATATTGGTGTCTCCTGAGGAGAGCTTTCACCTCAGAGATTGCCCCTGGATCTCCATCATCTGAAACATGTCTGTTCAAAGTCTAGTCTGCCCTGAAATGCCAGGCAGCCCACTTTTTCGTGAGCTCCCACCACTTAGACTTTCTGTGGCACAAGTCTAGAATTGATACCTGTGACTAAAAGAAATCTTTAAAGGATTGTCTTACCCTCTCACCCTCCAGGAGAGCTTAATTCAATCTGCAAACATCTCTCCCTCTACTGGGCGCATCAAAGGTATTCAAAGTGACCGAGAGAATACAATGATTAGATAATTCTACCGCCTGACATTCAGGTACCAAACAGTCAGAGTCCCCCTTTAAAAAAACCCTATCTATTCTATACTGATAACTACCTCTCTGATAGGTGAAACCCATGCTGTCTGGGCAGTGCTAAATGTGCACGTCTACCAGACTTGCTTCCTTGACTATTGCATTTAGTAAAGCCCTATCATAGCCCAGACAATCCTTAAAGTTCTTCTTGTTCTTTGCCTAGTAAAGGTGTTGAAATCCCCTCCACTTTTTCAGAGTAGTATATCAGTAGACATTGCAGACAATGCAATATTTAATGCTACAATTGTACTGCAATTTGACCTGTGATATACAGCAATAATATATATAATAATAGAATAATACTATTCTGGGAAATCCCATCAACAAACAGAATTATGTTGCCACCAAAAATAAATTAATTTATGTGGCAGTT